>NW_027515470.1:0-78183 GCF_048772815.1 Callospermophilus lateralis
CATACCATCTCCCCCTTAGTTCTATATAAGCACACAGCTTTTAGCAATAAATTTGGAATTCTCCCGGTGAAGTGTCATTGCGTGGGGAATTATTTCACTCATGTTCAGCAACAGGATATCCAAAGGTTCTCCAGTGCCACCTGGTAATGGGAATTTCAGAAATTTGATAGTATTTATTTAACCATTTTTGAAGGATGAAGTTGGAGTCACTGTGCGTTTCAATTAATGCAGGAACCATTATGTGGTGAGGAAGCTCATTTAAATGAAATCTCTGGAGAAATCTCACAGGCAAGGCTTCCCAAAAAGTGGCCAAAAGGTCACATGAAGCCAGGATCATTGAGGTCTACAATATGAGTTCCATTTGTGTTTAGACTCTCAATTATGGCTGCCAAGTCTTTCAAAATAAAATCATGTGATATCCTGGCTGAGATTCTCACTGCACTGTGGAAAGACACCCTGGCCCTCGATCTCAGTTTTCAAGGGCGCATCTCATGCGTGGCCTCCTAAAATCCCAACACATTTCATGGCAATACTTCTTTGAGGTAAATTCCAGAACTCAGTCTCTAAGAGGAATCATGCCAGAATTCAAGCCCAGGTGGATCCAGTTATCTCTTCCAACCGCCAAACAAATGACCACAATTAAAACCAAACACTCCCACATGGCCCTCATCTTCTTCCATATAGACACTTATCATAACCTCTGGCTGGAGTTTTTCATGAGGGGTGCAGCCCAAGACAGTGTCAAAAATAAGCTCCCTTGCCCCTCATTTGCCTAAAGTCAAGGTGGCCTGGACACCCATCCGGTGAACCAGGAGTGATCAGATAGGCCAGCTGTTAATACTGCTCTGCATCTCCAATTTGAGGCCTACTGACTGTCAGGTATAGATTCTTTATATGATTTGGAGCCATGAGAAAACCCAAAAACCTATGGGTTAGCCTCTGCAGGGCTGTGCATAACTCATTTGAACCAAAGGATCCGTATTCTCACTTGATGGTGGTCAGGAACCTTACAAATGAATGCTAGAGACTTCATTCACAATAATTGCTCTTTTGGCCATTTTGGTTTTGGATGCACACATGGGATCTCTCTTTACATCCATCAGGTGCTGAGAATCTAAGCCACAACCTCACACAGGGCCAAGAGGCTGATTCAGACACATCCCTTTCCAAAGCAATTAAGCAAAGAGCCACAGGTGATACCTATTCATTTCCATTTGAAAACTGTTTTCTTCAGGCTTCACAAAGGGGTGGCCTGAGGCAAAGACCTTCCTGACATTCAGGGAAACAGAACAATTGATAAGCAAAAGGCCGAAAGCATGGTTTCTCCACTGAGACTTTCTTGGTCACACTGATATCTGAGTTTTCTGAGATGCTCGCCGTTCCCTTCAGCTATCCAGGACATGGCAATGTCACAGAGCTTGGAGGTGGTACATATTTTGGACACAAAACCATGAGACTATTCTGGAGAGTGGTGAGAATTCTGGAAGAAACAGGAACTTAGGAAGGTAGCAGGTGTTGCCCATGGATAAGGCAAGCTGCAGTCCATTCATAAATTGGGCAGGATGAATGCCGGGAATCTTTCTACTATACAGGACATATCAATTGTTGCATTCTATTTTCTAATGTCTACAACCACGGACACAGTGGGATACACAGAAATAGAAACACTTGCCTTGTCCAACGACTTACTAGAAGAAGACCACTCCAAATCAAACAAACCATCTTTCCTACCTATTCTCAGATCATGAGACAAAACCACAAAATCACACCCACCCCACAAAGACACCTCCTTCCCCCATGTAACTCTGTGACTATCCGGAGTTTCCTCTGAGTGGTGGGCCATACTATGTTCCCCCAAAATGGCCTGTCCTATCTCAGATCTGGTCTCCTTGGCCAACTCTGTGAAGTTGTCAGGAGCCTGCGGTGAACCACTACCTACTTTCTCAGGAAAGGCCCCTATTCAGAGCTCTCCTGGTATTTGGCCATCCTCACATATGTTGGTACCAAGAAAGACTGACACTCTCCTTGGTAAATTCAAACAAGTGAGCCTACTGGGTCTGGGAATGGACTGGCTCCGGGTGCCTGGCTTCCTGGATCCCAAGTTAAGAGAGTTCCATCACCAAGGAAGTGAGGTAGATCACTTCTTCAGGAACTGAATGAGGTCATTGCCTTGACAACCACTTTGTCCTAACAGTTGCTTTCAAGAGTCCCATGAGATGGAGGCTGCCCCTACTTCCTGACACTTTCACAAGTTAGAATGGTATATAAACCATGGGCACCCGGGAACAGCTCTCCACCTAGGACTGGTTTGGTCCATCTTCTCTACATTAAGAAGAGAGAGGCTGATTCATACACATCCCTTCATGCTGACAAGGTTGTTTGCCATAGAAGATGACTTTTCTCTCTCAGGTCTTTCGTAGCTGCCTACATCTTCTCAAGGGATCATTTCTGCATGGACCTTTGATGTTCTCAACAGGTGGAACATGCCCTACATTCCTGTATTTTAAGAGCAACCCTGTCCCTGCTGTTCTGTAAAGTTCGATTGAGAGAACAGTGTATGGTTTGGGTTAGTAACATGTTCAATTTGGGGTTAGGAATCCTTCTGCATGACGAATAATGGTATTGGGAAACTATGATATTTACAAGAATATATAGGTGAAATATAAGTATAAAAACAGAAATCTAGGGAAGATATGAAGTCCAGAAGGGCATTGGGCCCTTAATTGGTACACTTAGCTTTGAATTATTTTCTGCAAAAATGTCTCAGATAAATCTATATACAATGGCATAGGAGCTTGTACCTTGGATGATTGAATGTCGAATAGAACACCCACTCAAAAAGGGATTGTCGGTAGGATTAGAAAGATAGTCAGTAGGTTTACAAAGAAGAGTGAGAATAGGATTTAGACCAAAAGTTCTTAAGCAATAGGGTTTCAGGTAGACAGTGAATGTAAATGTCAGCACAAGTGAAGAGTCAGTCACAATGATGAACAGGGGAAAATATGTAGGAAAATAGATATAAATAGAGACATTACTAAATCAGGCAAAGTATAAAGTGAGTGATAGGATTAGACATTTTCAACAGGCTTGAGGTTGAATATATAATCTTAGGAAGAAACAAAAATGTAGTCACCAATAAGATTGACATTTGAGAGCATTAGGCCACCTGGACATGGAAGGTTTTAGTAATCCATGCTCACTTTCCATTTAGGCTTTGGTACAACCTTAAGGGTGACCTTTGATTTTTTTTCTCCAGAATATTACTGTGATAAAATGTATATATAGATCAGGTGACATGAGTATTTCTTCCACCATTTTTTGAGGAATATTTTGAAAACGTATAAATTAGTATTGAGGGTAAAAATAGGTGTACCCTGTGACTATGAATATAGAGATAATGCATGAATAGACCATACAGTTAATAAATAATATAACTGGTTCCACTTTAAATAATGTATTGAATTGATATCTGAAAATACATAAGAAATCATATATTGATATATAATCATTCATAACAACTAGTTATACGTCTAATTGTAATCCTAGGGTTATGGTTTATCATGAAGAGTGTGTGAGTTTTGCTTCAAAAGTGATTATGGAAATCAAAAATAATGTGTTTGGAAAGAAGTCTCATGAAAAGACCAGTTTGAGACATGGCGGAACACGTGTTTTCTGAAGCAGAAAGTGATTGAAAGTGAAATAAATGCCTATAAATTTGTGAACTTGTGGATGAAATATATATCCAATAATGTGCATAAACTGAAGAAATAGTAATGTACTAGTTTTGAATAAAAATGAACTTCAAAACACTTATCATGTCCCATAGGAATCTACTTGCATTGATGTGAAAATGGATCAGTTACTGTAGAAATATTAGGATTTATATGCACCATTCACTGAAGTTAGTTTTCAATACTAGGAAAAAAATACGTATATCAGGTGAATGAATATTTCTGAGAATAATCTTGTGAAAAGTTGATTATAAATCCATATACATAATCATGAATGAATTTAGGGAGTGTATAATAAGACACATATATTAAATATTTTGAAATATCTGGAGAGAATATATATATACATATATATATATATATATATATATATATATATATATATATATATATATCCACACACAGATTTTAAAAATTAGCAATATATATGCCAATCGAATTACACCGTGAAATATGTATCATCCACAGATCCAAAAATATTCATTTTACTGGATATGGATTTATGTATAACTTTTTTCAACTAGGAAGCTCACCCATAGGTTGAATTTTCAGGTCAAACAGCGTTTAAGAGGAGTGATCTCTTCTCACACTTTGTATCTACCAAGTCATGTAACTCACAAGAATGTACGTGTGATACCAGGTAGGATTCTATATGTGCATATAAAAATACATGTGCTGAATAGAATACAGAGAAAGGGAGACAGGAATTCACATATTTGTTAACTTTAAAAGCACATGGAAAACTATTTCAACAAAAAATTGACTAGATTTATAACTCCTACCCTATATAATGCAAAAGGCAAGTCCAAGTATACAACATGCCTCCTCTGAACTGCTTGTATTTCTATTCTGTTTCCGTTATTTTTCTCCATCATATTAGGATTAGTATTCAGAATCTAGCAGAGCATGTGTTAGTGTCAGGGATTCAGTATTTCAAATGTAAAATAGAAAAATGAATCCAATGTGTATGCAAATATGTGCTAAACAAAATCTTCCCACTCTCATCCAGAACAATTCCTTGATATTTTTTTCGCCCAAAGTAAGACACAATTAGAGGAGAAGAGTAATAAAATCTGTGAATAATATGCTCAGGAGTTTACAACCTTGGAAGTGGTAGAGGAGTTTCCCTAGTATGGGACAGGGTAAACACTCCATAAACATGGAGCTCTGCTGGCCTAAATACTTCTTGAGAAACTGCCTCTGAGTTTGGGCACTTGAAATATATGTTGTTGTCAGGAGCTTTAGCTTCTTTTTAGTGAGACTATCAAAGCTGTGTCTGCATCTATGTGACCTGGAGGACATGGTTTCTTATTTTCCAATGAACATGAGGCAGCAGTGCTGAATTCTCTCTTTGTAAGTAAACTGTGGCCACTGGGGGCTAAGGGTATTCCCATGTGGACTGGGAAGCCATTTGGTCATCCTCCACTTTTCGTGGTGTTTCTTGCTGCTGCACTGGGACTTTGGCATTTGCTTCATGAAATAAAAGAAGTTCAACTGGGACACAGTTCTGGAGGCAATTCTTTCATGTGTGGTTGGTCAGGGTCTGCAGGAGAATGCACCAACCAGGTTTCTATCCCACATAGCTTGGCCCCATGTCCATAGTAACCTGATTCTAAACATTGCCCGGAAACATCTCCATATAACCAGAAGCCTTTACATGGAAGGGTTTGCTGGCTTCACCATGTAAGTCACAAGCCATTTGGGATCCAATGGCAGATCCACATGGCCCCACCACAAATTTTTTATCACACACCTGCCTACCACTGCTCTAGGCCCACTACTCAGCAGGTTCCAACATATTGGCATCTCTGTTTTACACCATTTTCATGAAACCCACTCAATCAAGGCACTGTCTTGCATATTTACGATCAGCAACAGGACATCCAAAGTTTCTCCAGTGCCACCTGGTCATGGGAATTTCAAAAATTTCATGGTATTTATCTAGGCATTTTTCAAGGATGACGTTGCAGGCACTGTGGGTTTCAATTCATTCAGGAACCTTTAAATGGTGAGGAAGCTCATTTCAATGAATGCTCTGTAGAACTCTCACAGGCAAGTCTTCCCAAAGAGTGGCCAAAATGTCACATGAAGCCAGGCCTATTGAGGTCTACAATGTGACGTCCATGGGTGTTGTGACTCTCAACAATGGCTGACAAGTCTTTCAGAATTAAATCATGTGATCTTCTGGCTGAGATACCCAGGGCTCTGTGGAAAGCCACCCTGGGCCTAGATCTCAGTTTCCAAGGGTGATTCTCATGGGTGGACTCCTAAAATCCCAACAAAATTCATGGCAATACTTCTCTGAATTCAGTCTCTAAGGGGAATCACACCAGAGTTCAAGCCCAGGTGGTCCCAGTCATGTCTTCCAACCGGACACAAATGACCAAAATTAAAACCAAAACCCTCCCATATGGCCCTCATCTTCTTCCATATAGACTCTAATCACAACCTCTGGCTGAAGGTTTCCATGAGTGGCGGAGTCCAAGAGAGTGTCCAAAATAACTCCCTTGCCCCTCATTGGCGTAAATTCAGGGTGGTCTGGACACCCTTCATGTGAAACAGGAGTGATCAAATATGCTAGACGTTAATACTTCTATGCTTCTCCAATTTGTGGAAAACTGAGTGTCAGGTATATATTTTTATGTGATTTGCAGTCATGAGAAAACACAAGCTCCTCTGCAGGTCTTTGAAGAACCCATTTGACCCAAAGGATCCCTATTCTCACTTGATGGAGTTCAAGAACTTTAAAGAGGAAGGGGACAGACTTCATCCACAAGGACTGCTTTTTGGCCATTTTGGTTTTGGATGCACACATGGGATCTCTCTTTACATCCACCACGTGCTGAGTATCTAAGCCACAACCTCACACAGGGCCAAGAGGCTGATTCAGACACATCCCTTTTCAAAGCAATTAAGCAAAGAGCCACAGGTGATCCATATTCATTTCCATTTGAAAACTGTTTTCTTCAGGCTTCACAAAGGGGTGGCATGAGGCAAAGACCTTCCTGACATTCAGGGCAACAGAACATTAGGTTAGCAAACGGCCCAAAGCAGTGTTTCTCCACTGAGACTTTCCTGGTCACACTGATATCTGAATTTTCTGAGACGCTCGCCATTCCCTTCAGCTATCCAGTACATGGCCATGTCACAGAGCTTGGAGGTGGTACATAACTTGGTCACAAAATCATGAGCCTATTCTGGAGAGTGGCCAGAATTCAGGAAGAAAACAGGAACTTAGGAAGATAGCAGGTGTTACCCATCCATAAGGCAAGCCGCATTCCTTTCATACATTGGGCAGAAAGAATTCTGGTAAGCTTTCTACTAGCCTGGACACATCCTTTGATGCATTGCATTCTCTTTTCTAATGTCTACAACCATGGACACAGTGGGATACACAGACATAAAAACACTCGCCTTGTCAAATCACTTGTTAGAAATCGTCCACTCCAAACCAAACAAACTGCCTTTCCTACCTATTCTCAGAACATGAGACAAAATCACAAACACACACTCACACCCACAAATTCACCTCCTTTCCCAAAGTAGGTCTCTGACTATCGGGTGTGACCTCTGACTGGTGGGCCGTACTATGTTCCCATCAAATGGCCTGTTCTGTCTCAGATCTGGTTTCCTTGGCCAACTCTGTGAAGTTGTCAGGAGACAACGGTGAGCCACTTCCTGCTTACTCAGGAAAGGCCACTCTTCAGAGCTTTCCTGGCATTTGGCCATCCTCACATCAGTAGATACCAAGAAAGACTGACTCTGTCTTTGGTAAATCAAAAGAAGTGAGACCACTGGGACTGGGCCTGGGACTAGATTTGTGTGCCTGGATGCCTGTATCCCAAGTTCAGAGAGTTCCATCACCAAGAATGTGAGGTGAGGTCACTTCCTTCAGGAACTGAATGAGGTCAATGCCTTGGCAAGCACGTTGTCCTAACATTTGCTTCCAAAGGTCCCATGAAATGGAGGCTGTCCCTAATTCCTTTGACACTTTCACAAGTTAGAATGGTATATCAAACATTGGTAACCAGGAACAGCTCTCCACAGAGGCCTCGTTTGGTCCTTCTTCTCTACATAAAGAAGAGAGAGGCTGATTCAGACACATCCCTTCATGCTGACCAGGTTGTTTGCAATGAAAGATGACTTTTGCTCTCTCTGTTCCTTCATAGGTGTCTACAACTTCTCTAGGGATCATTTGCGCATAGACCTTTGAGTTTCTCAGCAGTTGGAAGATCCCCTAAATTCCTGTATTTTAAGACCAACTCTGTCCTTGCTCTTCTCTAAAGTTAGATTGAGGGAACAGTGTATGGTTAGGGTTAATAACAGGTTTGATTTGGAATAGAAATCATTCTGCTGGATGAATAATGGTATTGGGAACCTGCGATATTTTCAAGAATATATAGGTAAAATATATGAATCTGAAAACAAAAATCTAGGTAAGATTTGAAGCCCAGAAGGGCATTGGGCTTTTGATTGGGTATTAAGCATAGGACCTTGTAACTTGGATGATTGATTTTCAAAGAGAACTTCCAGTCAAAATGGATAGTCAGTAGTATTAGGAAGATAGTCGGTATGTTTATAAAGGAGAGTGAGTATAGGATTTGGACCAAAAGTTCTTTAGCTATAGGGTTTCGGGTATTGAGTGAATGTAAATGTCAGCACATGTGAAGAATTAATCACAATGATGAACTGGGGAAAATATGTAGGAATGCAGATATCAATAGAGACTTTAGGAAATCTGGCAAAGTATAGTCGGTAGTGAAATGTTAATAAAATAGATTCTTGTCACTTCCTGTTTTACTGTATGCTTAATAAAACACTGTTGAAATCTTGAGAAGTGATTTCTAATCTTTTTCCCAGAATGTGCTGTCCCCAACTGCCAAACTTCAGAATGTACTCCCTCACCCAGTTGCACGCAAACTGCTCACCCGCCCAGGCCCATCAATAAACTTTCCTCCCTGCCCTCTTCAAGGAAAGTATATAAGCTCTGCTTAAGCTGTTCTCAGGGTTCTCTGCTCTATTCAAATGAGCTCTGAGCCCCAGCATGCTGGACCCCCAATAAACCCTTTGTTTTTGCATGAGAGAGTCTCTTGGTGGTCTCTTCCCCCAATGCTCTTCCGATATTTATATATGGAGGTTCCACCGAAATCCAGCAGTGGTGAACGAGAGACCCCAATGGGCTACTCTGAGGGTAAGTAAGGCACCTCTTTCTGGTTTCAGGTTTCAGGTTAGGGCTTGGCAAAATGGCTGTCGATGAAGTGTGTGAGCTCTCTTTGATGGTGGCTGGCAGACGTGTCACAGAGCCACAAACCAAGTCCCTGGGGGACGCCACAGAGGACTCGGGAATCAAGGAATAATAGTCTCCTCGACTCAGTGATACTTTGTTTCAGATTCGGTATTGCCAGCCCATCGGGTTTTGCCACCTGCTCAGTCTTGGTCTCAGTGTTGGACGTCCATTGCCTGTCTTTATTGTTTTCTCTTGTCTGTGTCCTGTGTCGTTGCTTTTACTGTTTGTGTATCTTTCATTATGGGACAGATCACTTCAATGCCTCTGTCCCTGACCCTTGATCTATGGACCAAAGTCCGCTTAAGGGCTCAGAATGTTTCTTTTTTAGTAAAACGCTGTACCTGGCAGACTCTGTGTGCCACAGAATGGCCCACCTTTGGATTCGGATGGCCCCTAGAAGGATCTTTCTACTTCCCACTAATTTAAAAAGACAGAGATATTGTCTTACAGCCAGGGCCACATAGCCATACTGATAAACAGGAATATACCTTAACTTGGCAGGACCTCTGCAAATCTCCTCCTCCGTGGGTGAAGCCTTTCCTTGCTGTGTCCCCGTTCCTACTCCTTCCCCCACGATCTCTCAACCCCTCTGCTCCTCCTCCTCCTCCACCCTCTGTTCTCCCTGAGTCACAAGATTTGACTCTACTGGACTCTCGTCCCCCTCCTTATCTTCTACCCTTGTCCCACAACCCCCAACACCCTCTAAGTGATTCTCCAGCTGCTGACTCAGCCTCTCTGCAATTGGAGGACGCTAAGCCAGCCCAGGGCCCTCCAGATAACTCCCCTGCGTCACACACAGCCCCTCCTCCCCTGGAGGAAGCTGGAGTTGCTAAAGGAACTCGCCGGTGGCAAATGATTGAAAACCCTGGAACTCCCGTGTTGCTTCCCTCCATCCCTAAGGACCAATGATTGACGATGGCCATAGGGAAAAAATGGAAGCCTACCAGTATTGGCCTTCTCCTCTTCAGACCTATATAAATGGAAAAATAACAATCCCCCTTTTACCGAGGACCCAACCTGGCTCTCAGGTCTGGTGAAGTCATTGATGTTTTCACACCAACCTACTTGAGATGACTGCCAACAACTCCTAGGGACTCTCTTCATGACAGAGGAACAAAAGAGAATCCTCCTGGATGCTAGAAAAAAGTATCCTCGGACCAAATGCGTGACAGACAAAACTTCCCAATATATTCAAAGCCGGCTTTCTCTTGAAACGACCCAACTGGGACCCCAACACCTTTGAAGGTAGGGAGCATCTGTCCACTTATCGCCGGGCTCTAATAGTGGGTATCTTAGTGGCCGCTAGGTGACCAACTAATTTGGCCAAGGTAAGAGAGATTATTTAAGGGCCTGATGAATCTCCCTCTATGTTCTTAGAGATAATTATGTAGGCATATAAGAGACATACTCCTTTCGATCCTCAGGCAGAGGATCAAAAGGCATCTGTCACAATGGCCTTTATTGGGAAAGCTGCCCTGGATATTAAAAGAAAGTTACAATGCTTAGATGGATTACAAGATATGACTTTGAGGGATTTATTCAGAGAACCCGAGAAGGTATACTTTAAGAGAGAAACTGAGGAAGAGAAGGGAGCTGAGTGAGGATAAAAGAAACAAAAGACAGACTAAGGCATTGACTAAGGTCCTGGTCACAACAAGAAATAGGCCAGAAATTAAGAAACAGAGAGACAGGAAGGGATACCTGGGCACACACTAGAGGCCACCCCTGGCCTCAGATCAATGTGCCTACTCTAAAGAAAAAGGACACTGGGCCAAAGAGTGCCCTAGAAAGAGACAGCCATGCCAGCCAGATATTCTGACTCTGGAGGAATACTAAGAATGTCCGGGCTCAGATCCTCTCCCTGACCTCAAGGTAACTTTTGAAGTGGAGGGGAACACAATAAACTTTGAAGTAGATGCAGGGTGAATATACTCAGCCCGTAAGGCCCATTGGGCCCTCTACCGAATAAAAGGTCTCTAATTCAAGAGTCTAACAGAAGTAAATATCGGGCTTTGACAACTACGAGGACCATGGACCAGGGAAAAGGAAAAATCCATCACTCCTTCCTAGTAATCCCAGAATGCCTGGTCCCATTGATGGGCAGAGTTCTGCTCACCAAGCTCTGGGCCAAAATAACTTTTAACCCTGAAGGCCCTCAAGTGGAATTTTTTAATTCTTCAGTAACTACTCCTATAATCATGGCTCTAACTATGTCAGTAGCAAATGTTCATCAACTCACTCACCTTTGTTCAAAGAAACTGCATTCATTCGTGAAGGATCAAGAACACAGTTTTCCACTAACCTACTCACAGCAAAAGGAAATAACTGAATGGGTAACAAAAGCCTGTCAGGTCCATTAATTGGTTAAAGCTTACACTTCCAAGCTTCCTGCAGGAAAGCACCTATGAGGAACCAGACGAGGACAATTCTGGGAAGTGGACTTTACTGAAATTAAGCCAGTAAGGTATGGACTTAAATAACTCCTAGTCTTTGAACATACATTTTCAGGATGTATTGAAGCCTTCCCCACACACACACAAAAAAAAGAAATAAAAAAGAAGAAAAAAGAAACATTGCAAATGGTTGTAAAGAAGATCCTGGAAGATATTTATTCTCCCCTTGACGACCAGTAGTCTTAACCCTAATCAGCCCCTTAAGCTGCGATGGCTGATCACAAATCCTACTGGACACGAAGTATGGCCTATCTCGAATACAGCCCCCTTACGAACCTGGTGGCCATCTCTCCACCCAGTCATTTGTCAGCTGGCTATAGGTCTTTCCTATTGGGATATCCCTGATTAACAGGATCCCACTAAAATTCCATTAAATCCCTTCCGTACCATAGATAATGGAAACAAACATTATAGATGTAGGGACACGTGAGCCAGATGCAGGTTGGCTAGCCTAGATTACTATGTTTGCCCGGCAGACTATCAAAGCCACAAACAGTCACGGCTGTGGGGGGGGGAGAGCAGACTTCTATTGTAAGTCATGGGGATGTGAGCATACAGGGACTGTCAGATGGAACCCAAACTCCTCATCAAATTCTGTACACAGCATTGGCCATATTACGAATTAGATAACCAAAACCGATGGCCCCCAGAGGGGTCTCTAGATCCTCAAATTCTGTGTGACCTTTTTAACTTCTGCAAGTGCTCAAAAGGGTGAATGGAGATTCCGCTATGTGGAGGCCTTCTCTCTCCTTTGCTCACATCCTGAACTATGCTTCTCCAATAGATGCTCACCCTCAGCCTTGTGCTCCAGACTCTCTGCTGTCACTCCCACCTCAGCAACTTGATTTCTCCCCTCCAATATCTAGATCAAAAACCCAAATCTCGACTGGTTCTCAGACCATTGCTCCCTTGCTGAGGTTGCAGGTACTGAGGTACCACTCCATTCACTCACTCCTCTCCTCTCCTGTCAGTGCCCGCACCGGGTCCCACCCAGTCCTCTTACCACCTAATGCAAAGCTCAAACCCGCTGAGAAGAATCCTCAGACCCTAATACAAGATGT
The DNA here is from genome assembly GCF_048772815.1 of Callospermophilus lateralis. Classification (NCBI taxonomy): domain Eukaryota; kingdom Metazoa; phylum Chordata; class Mammalia; order Rodentia; family Sciuridae; genus Callospermophilus; species Callospermophilus lateralis. The sequence goes on from NW_027515470.1 coordinate 12,533, forward strand.
AATGAAAATGGCCTTTAATGTTGCTTTGTCATCACTAAAAACAGGTTACTAAGAATTTAAAGTCCCTCACAGGCTTTTTGGAATCTCACTCCCGTCTCCCCCTCTGTTCTATCTGTTCTACTGCTCAAGTTTTTGTTGCTATTAAGATCCCAAAGCCCTCTCCCAATATTCTTTTACATCTCTCCTTCCTCATTCTCAGATCCACAGAGCTGCTCTTATCCCTGCCTTCCAAATTGTCCCCCTCTGTACCAGGCCCACAGAAAAGTCTTAACTGACCTTCTCCAGAAGTCTTCACCATGGCTGATTTAGGACTTTCAGCAAAAGAATCCCGATAAAAGAGTTCACTGTAGATAAACTTCCTATTTTTGTGTTGCCCTGGTCTCCTTGGCAACTGGCTAAAAAATTCAGCACTCCTGATCTAGACACACCCTTACTAGTTTTTCACAAAATATTTGAAAAAAAGGCCTCTGGCCTTGAGCTGGGGCTTCACAGAGATGGCTACATTTCTAAGATAAAGAAGTTACAAACTGGGCTGTATGGAAACAGCTGGAAGGGGGAAAAAAAGAAAGGGAAGACACCCCCACCCAGGTGTCCTTGAAAAGTTAACTTGCCCAAACTGAGGAAAAAACAGAAACAAAAACTGCTTTTTGTGAACTTCTGCAGACTGTGAACTTCTGAGCCCCTTCCCTTACGTGTTGGGTACAAAATTCTGAAACTACGTAACTTGGGTTTCAGGGGATTAATTGATTACAACAGAAGCAATGCCCTCTGAATCTGGTTGAAACCAAAAAAGACTGTTTCCGTGTCTTTGGTGCTATCTTAGGTGCCTTGCCTTGTCCGTCCCTACAACAGTATAATTCTATATACTTAAACATTGTTTATGTTTTCATGAAATGGTCAACAGATGTGATTAATTGTGAAATGGTGCAGATGTTTCCCAGAGTGCTCTATCATGACGCAGGTTCATCTGAAGATCAAAGAGGGGGACATACAACCCGGTTCCGCTGGGAACATATGTCCCTCACCTTAGCCATTCTATTACGAATAGGAGTTGCTGCAGGGTTGGGCACAAGAACCACTGCTCTGGTCCATGGGACACAACAAGTGACCCAATTAGAAGCAGCAATAGATCAAAACTTAAAGATTTTAGAAACCTCCATCACAGCTTTGCAGGAATCTTTAACCTCTCTCTCTGAAGTTGTTTTACAGAACAGTCGAGGGTTGGACCTCCTTTTCATGACAGAGGGGGGCCTTTGTGCTTCATTGAGGGAAGAATGTTGTTTTTATGTCGACAATACTGGAGTTGTAAAAAAATCTATGAGTAAATTAAAAAGATGCCTTGAAGAGCAACAACGAGAGAGAGAGAGGCACAGAAAGGGTAGTTTGAGTCTTTTTTTACACAGTCCCCCTGGTTAATTACGTTTTTATCAACCCTGGCCGGTCCAATAATAATCCTCATATTATTACTAACTATAAAACCCTGTTTCCTCAACCATGTAATTTCTTTTCTCCAAGCTCAAGTTGGACAAATTAAAATTATGGTAATACCCCACTAGCAGACATAGAATGTGACACCCCACAAAGATCACTTTTATGATTAAAGTAGCCAGAAAAAGAAGTGGGGAATGAAAGGTTAATAAAATATGTACTTGTCACTTCCTGTTTTTCTGTACACTTAACGAAACACTGTTGAAATCTTGAGAACTCTTTGCTAATCTTGTTGCCAGAATGTGCTGTCCCCAATTGCCAAACTGCAGAATCTACTCCCTCACCCGGTTGAATAGAAACCTGAACTGTACTTGGATCATTGAATGTAGAAGAGAACATCCATTCAAAAAGTTATAGTCAGTTGGATTAGAAAGATAGTCGGTAAGTTTAGGAAGAAAAGTGAGTATAGGATTTGGAACAAAAGTTCTTTAGCAATAGGGTTTTGGTTAGAGAGTCAATGTAAACGTCAACACAAGTGAAGAGTCAGTCACAATGATGCACAGGGCAAAATATGTAGGAAAGCAGATATCAATAGAGACATTAGGAAATCAGGAAAAGAATAAAGTGAGTGATGGGATTAGATATTTTCAACAGGGTTGAGGATGAATATATGAGCTTAGGATAAAACAAATATGAAGTCAACAATAGGATTGACATTTGATAGCATTAGCGTAGCCCAAGACAGTGTCCAAAATAAGCTCTGTTGCCCCTCATTTGCCTAAATTCCCAGTGGCCTGTACACCCTTCCTGTGTACCAGGAGTGATCAAATAGGCCTGCCCTTAATACTGCTCTGCTTCTCCAATTTGAGTCCTACTGAGTGTCGGGTACAGATTCTTTATGTGAATTGGAAAGATGAGAAAACTCAAGCACCTATTGGATAGCCTCTGAATAGATTTGAAGAACTCATTTGACCCAAAAGATCCCTATTCTCACTTGATGGAATTCAGGAACCTTACAGAGGAAGGCAAAATACTTCATCAACAATGACTGCTCTTTATGCCATTTTGGATTTTATGCACCCATGGGATCTTTCTTTAGATCCATCAGGTACTGAGAATCTAAGTCAAAGAATCACACTGGGCCAAGAGGCTGATTCACACTCATCTCTTTCCAAATCAATTAAGGAAAGAGCCAAAGGTAAAGCATATTCATTTCCATTTGAAAAATCTTTCCTTCAGGATTCACAAAGGGTTGGCCTGAGACAAAGACCTTCCTGACTCTCAGGGCAACAGAACAATAGGTAAGCAAATGGCCCAAAGCAGGGATTCTCCACTGAGACTTTACTGGTCACACTGATATCTGAGTTTTCTGAGATGCTCGCCATTCCATTCAGCTATCCAGTACATGGCCATGTCACAGAGCTTGGAGGTAGTACATATCTTGGACACAAAACCATGAGCCTATTCTGGAGATTGGCCATAATTCAGGAAGAAAACAGCAACTTAGGAAGGTAGCAGGTATCGCCCATCAATAAGGCAAGCCGCATTCAATTCATAAATTGTGCTGGATGAATGCTGGGAAGCTTTCTATGAGACAGGACACATCCATTGATGAATTCTCTTTTCTAATGTCTACAAGCACGGACACAGTGGGATACACAGACATAGAAACACTTGCATTGTCAAACGACTTACTAGAAACTGTTCACTCCAAACCAAACAAACCGCCTTTTCTAACTATTCTCAGAACATGAGACAAAACCACAAACCCACACCCGCAATGGCACCTCCTTCCCCCAAATAGGTCTGTGACTCTCCGGAGTGTGCTCTGACTGATGGGCCATACTATGATGCTCCGAAATGGCCTGACCTGTCTCAGATCTGGTCTTCTTGGCCAACAATGTGAAGTTGTTAGAAGCCAGGAGTGAGCCACTATCTGCTTTCTCAGGAAGAGCCCCTCTTCCGAGCTTTCCTGGCATTTGGCCATCCTCACATCAGTAGGTATCAAGAAAGACTGACTCTGTCCTTTGTAAATCCAAAAAAGTGAGACCACTGGGACTAGAACTGAGACTGGCTCTGGGTGCCTGGCTTTCTGTATCCCAAGTTCAGAGAGTTCCATCACCATGGAAGTGAGATGAGATCACGTCCTTCAGGAACTGAATGAGATCACTGCCTTGGCAACCACTTTGTCATAACAATTGCTTCCAACGGTCCCATGAGATGAGGGCTGCCCCTACTTCCTGTGACACTTTCACAAGTTAGAATGGTATATCACCCGTAGGCAAAAGGGAACAGCTCTCCACACAGGCCGGGTTTGGTCCATCTTCTCTACATTAAGAAGAGGTAGGCTCATTCTGACTCAACCCTTAATCCTGACCAGGTTGTTTGCCATGGAAGATGATTTTTGCTCTCTCAGGTCTTACATAGCTGCCTACATCTTCTCCAGAGATCATTTCTGCATGGAGCTTTGAGGTTCTCAACAGATGGAAGATCCACTGCATTCCTGTATTGTAAGACCAACACTGTCCCTGCTCTTCTGTAAACATAGATGTGAATTGGAGTCATGAGAAAACCCACGAACCTATGGGATAGCCTCTGCAGAACTTTAAAGAATTCACTTGACCCAAATGATCCCTATTCTCACTTAATGGAGGTCAGGAACCTTACAGAGGAAGGCGAGAGACTCTATCCACCATGACAGTTCTTTTGTCCATTTTGGTTTTGGATGCACACATGGGATTTTTCTTTAGACCCATCATGTGCTGTGAATCTAAGCCACAGCCTCACATAGGGCCAAGAGGCTGATTCAGACACATCCATTTCCAAAGCAATTAACCGAAGAGGCACAGGTAATGACCATTCAATTCCATTTGAAAACTATTTTCTTCAGGCTTCACAAAGTGTGGCCTGAGGCAAAGACCTTCCTGACATTCAGGGCAACAGAATAGGTAAGCAAAAGGCCCAAAGCAGGGTTTCTCCACTGAGACTTTCTTGGGCATAGTGATATCTGAGTTTTCTGAGATACTCACCATTCCCATCAGCTATCCAGTACATGGCCATGTCACAGAGATTGAGGTGGTACATATCTTGGACACAAAATCATGAGCGTATTCTGGAGAGTGTCCAGAATTCAGGAAGAAAACAGGAATTTAGAAAGATAGCAGGAGTTGCCCATCCATACGGCAACCTGCAGTCCATTCATAAATTGCACAGGATGAATGCTTTGAAGCTTTCTCGTAGACAGGACACATCCATTGATGCATTCTCATTTCTACTGTCTACAATCACGGACACAGTATGATATATAGACACAGAAACACTCACGTTGTCAAAGGACTTACTAGAAACAGTCCACTCCAAAACAAACAAACCAGCTTTCCTAACTATTCTCAGAACATGAGACAAAACCACAAACTCACACTCACACCCAAAAAGGCACCTCTTTCCCCCAAGTAGGTCTGTGTCTATCCGGAGTGTCCTCTGACTTGTGGGCCATACTATGTTCCCCAAAAATGGCGTGTCCTGTCTCCGATCTGGTCTCTTTAGCAAACTCTGTGAAGTTGTCAGGAGCCCGTGGTGAGAAACTATCTGCTTTCTCTGGAAAGGCCAGTCTTCATAGTTTCCAGGCATTTGGCTGTCCTCACATCAGTAGGTACCAAGAAAGAGTGACTCTGTCTTGTTAAATCCAAACAAGTGAGCCCACTGGGACATGGAGTGGGTTTGACTCTGTGTGCCTGGTTTCCTGGATCCCAAGATCACAGACTTTCATCACCAATAATGTAAGGTGAGTTCACTTCCTTCAAGAACTGAATGAAGTCACTGCCTTGGAAACCACTTTGTTTTAACAGTTGCTTCCAAGGTTCCCAAAAGATGGAGTCTGCCTCTACTTGCTGTGACTCATTCATAAGTTAGAATGGTATATCAACCATAGGCACCGGGGAACAGCTCTCCACACAGGCATGGTTTGGTCCATCTTCTCTACATTAGGAAGAGAGAGGCTAATTCAGACACATCCCTTCAACCTGACCAGGTTGTTTGCCATGGAAGATGACTTTTGCTCTCTCAGATCCTTCATACCTGCCTACACCTACTCAAGGGATTATTTCTGCAGGGACTTTTGAGGTTCTCAGCTGGTGGATGATACCCTTCCTTCCTGGATTTTAAGACCAACTCTGTCCCTGCTCTTCTGTAAAGTGAGATTGAGGGAACAGTGTATGGTTAGTGTTAATAGCATGTTCGATTTGGGTTAGGAGTCATTCTGCTGGATGAATTACGGTATTGGGAACCTGTGATATTTATAAGAATATAAATGTGAAATATATGTATGAGATCAGAGATCTGGGAAAGATTTGAAGCCCAGAAAGGCATTGGGCCCTTGATTGGTATACTTAGATTGAATTATGTTCTGCACCGAGGTCTCAGATAAATCAATATACAATGGCATAGGACCCTATACCTCGGATGATTGAAAGTAGAAGAGAACATCCAGTCAAAAAGGGATAGTCTGTAGGATTAGGAAGATAGTCAGTAGGTTTAGGAAGAAGAGTGAGTCTCGGAGTTGGACCAAAAGTTCTTTAGCAATTGGTTTTCAGTTAGAGGGTGAATGTAAATGTCAGCACATGTGAAGAGACAGTCACAATGATGAACTGGGAAAAATATGTAGGAAAGCAGATATCAATAGGGGCATTAGGAAATCAGGAAAAGTATAAAGTGAGTGATAGGATTAGATATTTTCAACAGGCTTGAGGTTAAATATATAATCTTAGGAAGAAACAAATATGTAGTAACCAATAGGATTGACATTTGAGAGCAGTAGGCACCCTGGACATAGATGCTTTTAGTAATCCATGGTGACTTTCCATTTAGGCTTTGGTACAATCATATGTGTGACCTTTGCATTTTGTGTCCAGAATACTACTGTGGTAAAATGTATATGTAGATCAGGTGACATAAGTATTTCTTCCACCATAAAGGGGAGTAATATTCTGGAAACTTATAAATTAGTACTGGGGATACAAATAGGTGTACCTTGTGTTGATGATTATTGAGATGATGCATGCATAGACCATATTGTGAATAAAGTATGTAACTGGATCCAACATTAAATAATGGATTGAGTTTGCATCTGAAAATATATTGGAAATCTTATATTGATATATATACCATCATTCCAACGAGTTATATATGCAATGGTATTATTAGGGTTACGGTTTGTCGTGAAGAGTGAGTTTTGCTTCAAAAATGATTATGGAATCGAAAATAATGTGTTTAGAAAGAAGTCTAGTGAAAAGACCAGTAAAGAAACATGGAGGAATACATGTGTTCTGAAGTAGTAAGTAATTGAAAGTGAACCAAATGCCAAAAAAATTTGTGAAGTTCTGGATGAAAAAATACATCCTATGATGTCCATAAACTGAAGAAATAGTAATGTACCAGTGTTGAGTAAAAATGAACTTCAAATTACACATCATGTCCCATAGCAATCTACTTGCATTGATGTTAAACTGGGTCAGTTACTGTAGAAATATTAGGATTTTTAAGCACCATCCACTGAACTAAGTTTTCAGTAGTAGGAAACCAAAATATATTTCAGGTTTATGAATATTACTGAGAATAATCTTGTGAAAATTTGAATTTAAATGAACATAAATGAATATGAATGAATTTAGGGAGTGTATAATAAGACACATATTTTTCATATTTTTTTAAAATCCGTAGAATATACACACACACACACGCACACACACACACACACATGCACACACACACACACATTAATATTTAGCAATATATATGCCAATCGATATTCATCATGAAATATAATTCATTCACAAATCCAAAAATATTCATTTTACTGAACATGGATTTATGTATAGTGTTTTTCACTAGGAAGCTCACCCATAGGTGGAATTTTCAGTTCCATCATTATTTAGGGAGAGTCATCTCTTCTCACAATTTTTATATTCCAAAGTCAGTGATCTTACAAGAATGTATGTGTGATACCAGGTAGGATATTGTATATGCATAAAAAAATTACATGTGCTGAATAGGATACAGAGAAAGGGAGACAGGAATTTACATATGTGATAACTTTAAAAAATCATGGAGAAATATTAAAATGAAAAGTTTACTAAATTTAAAACACATACTCTTGATAAAGAGGAAGACAATTACAAATCTACACCATGCTTCCTATAAAAGGACTGTACTTCTATTCAGTTAGGTTTTTTTTTCTCCATGATATTAGGATTAGTAGTCAGAGTCTAGTAGGGTATGGGTTAGTGTCAGGGATTCAGTATTTCAAATGGAAAATAGGAAAATGAATCTAATGTGTATGCAAACATGTGATACACAAAAATCTTCCCTCTCTTATCCAGAACAATACCTTGACATAACCATCGCTAAAAGTAAGACACAATTAGAGGAGAGGAGTTAGAAAACCTGTGAATACATATGTGGAATGAAAAATGCTCAGGAGTTCACAACACTGGAGGTGGTAAAACAGTTTACAAAAGTATGGGAGATGGTAAACACTTCAGAAACATGGAGCTGTGCTGACCTAAAGACTTATTGAGAAACTTCCTCTGAGGTTAGGCACAAGAAATATATGTATGGCAATATTTAAATCAATGGTTCTGCAACTGATGTGATTCTGCAATCTGGGTCTGCATCTATGAGACCTGGAGGACATGGTTCTTTATTTTGTAATGAACATGAGGCAGCAGGTCTGAAAACTCCCTTTGTAGGTAAACTGTTGCTACTGGGAGCTAAGTGTCTTCCCGTGTGGTCTGTGAAGCCATTTGGTCATCCTCCACTTTTCAGGGTGTTTCTTACTGCTGCACTGGGAATTTGGTATTTGCTTCATGAAATACAATATGTTAAACTGGGACACAATGCTGGAGGGAGTTCTGTCATGTGTGGTTGGTCAGGGTCGGCAAGAGAATGTACGAACCAGGCTTCTATCCCACATAGCTTTCCCCTTGACTATAGCAACCTGATTCTGAACATTGCCCTGAAACCTCTACATATAACAAGATGCCTTTACATATAAAGGTCTGCTGCCTGCACCATGTCAGTCTCAAGATTTGGAAGCCAATGGAAGATCCAGGTGGTCCTACCAAAAATATTTATTTACACACCTATAGTCCACTGCTCTACGCCCACTACCCAGCAGGCTCCAACTTACTGGCATCTCTGTTCTACACCATTTTCACGAAACTCAGTCAATCAAGGCACTGTTTGTTATACTCATGATCAGCAACAGGATATCTAAAGGTTATCCAGTGCCACCTGGTCATGGGGATTTCAAAAATTTCATGGTATTAATCTAGTCATTTTTCAAGTATGAAGTTGGAGGCACTGTGGGTTTCATTTAATTCAGGAACCATTAAATGGTGAGGAAGCTCATTTCAATGAAAGCTCTGGAGAACACTCACAGGCAAGCCTTCCCAAAGAGTGGCCAAAAGGACACATGAATCCAGGCCCATTGAGGTATACAATGTGAGGTCCATGTGTGTTTGGACTCTCAATTATGGCTACCAAGTCTTTAAGAATTAAAACATGTGATATCCTGGCTCAGAATCCCTGAGCTCTGTGGAAAGCCATCCTAGGCCTAGATCTCAGTTTCCCAAAGCGATTCTCATGCGTGGTCTCCTAAAATCCCAACACTATTCATGGCAATACTTCTCTGAGGTCAGTTCCAGAACTCAGTCTCTAAGGGGAATCACACCAGAGTTCAAGCCCTGGTGGACCCAGTCATCTCTTCCAACTACCACACAAATTACCACAATTAAAACAAGAACCCTCCCATATGGGCCTCATCTTCTTTCATATAGACACTCATCATAATCTGGCTGGAGGTTTCCATGAGGGGTGCAGACCAAGACAGTGTCCCAAATAAGCTCCTTTGCCCCTCATTTGCCTAAAATCAAGGTGGCCTGGACACCCATCCGGTGAACCAAAAGTGATCAAATAGGCCTGCCGTTAATACCGCTCCAATTTGAGGACTACTGTCTGTGGGGTTTAGATTCTTTATGTGAATTTTAGTCATGAGAAAACCCAAGCACAATGGGCTAGCCTCTGCAGGTTTTGTAGAACTCTTTTGACCCAAAGGATCCCATTCTCACTTGATGGAAGTCAGGAACCTTACAGAGGAAGTCGAGAGACTTCCTCCCAATAATTGCTCTTTTGGCGAATTTTCTTTTGGATGCACACATGGTAACTTTCTTTAGATCCATCAGGTGCTGAGAATCTAAGCCACAGCCACACACAGGGCCAAGGGCATGATTCAGACACATCCCTTTCCAAAGCAATTAAGGAAAGTGCCACAGGTATGCCCATTCATTTCCATTTGAAAACTGTTTTCTTCAGGCTTCACAAAGGGGTGGCCTGAGGCAAAGAACTTCCTGACATTCAGGGCAACAGAACAATAGGTAAGCAAAAGGCCGAAAGCAGGGTTTCTCCTCTGAGACTTTCCTGGTCACACTGATATCTGAGTTTTCTGAGATGCTCGCCATCCCCTACAGCTATCCAGTACATGGCCATGTCACAGAGCTTGTAGGTGGTACATATCTTGGACACAAAACCATGGGCCTATTCTTGAGATTGGCCGGAATTCAGGACGAAAATAGAAACTTAGGAAGGTAGCAGGTGTTGCTCATCGATAAGGCAAGCTACAGTCCATTCATAAATGGGGCAATATGAATGCTGAGAAGATTTCTACTAGACCCGACACATCCATTGATGGATTCTCTTTTCTAATGTCTACAACCACGGAAACAGTGGAATACACAGACATAGAAACACTCGCCCTGTGAAAAGACTTACTAGAAACAGTCCACTTCAAATGAAACAAACCGACTGTCCTACCTATTCTCAGAAAATGAGACAAAACCACAAACCCACAACCACACCCACAAAGGCACCTCCTTCCCCTAAGTAGGTTTGTGACTATCCAGAGTGTCCTCTGACTTGTGGGCCATAATATGTTCCCCCAAAATGGCCTTTCCTGTCTCAGATCTTGTCTCCTTGGCCAACTCTGTGAACTTCTTAGGAGCCAACGGTGAGCTACTACCTGCTTTCTCATGAAAAGCCCTGCATCCGAGCTTTCCTGGCATTGGGCCTTCCTCACATCTGTAGGTACCAAAAAATACTGACCCTGTCCTTGGTAAATCCAAACAAGTGAGACCACTGGGACTGGGACTGGGACTGGCTCTGTGTGCCTGGCTTCCTGGATCCCACGTTCAGAGAGTTCCATCACCAAGAAAGTGAGGTGAGGTCACTTCCTTCCTGAACTGAATGAGGGCACTGTCTTGGCAGCCACTTTGTCCTAACTGTTGCTTCCAAGGGTCCCAAGAGATTGAGGCTGCCCCTACTTCCTGTGACATTTTCACAAGTTAGAATGGTATATCAACCAAAGGCACCCAGGAATAGATCTCCACACAGGCCTGGTTTGGTCCATGATCTCTACATTAAAAAAAAATCTGATTCAGACACAACCTTTTATCCTGACCGGGTTGTTTGCCATGGAAGATGACTTTTGGTCTCTCAGGTCCTTTATTGCTTCCTACATCTTCTCCAGGGATCATTTCTGCATGGACCTTTGAGGTTCTCAGCAGGTGGAAGTTTTTCTACATTTCTGTATTGTAATATCAACTCCTGCCCTGCTCTTCTGTAAAGTTAGATTGAGGGAACAGTGTCCGGTTATGGTTAAAAACATGCTCGATTTGGGTTAGAAATCATTTTGCTGGATGAATGATCGTATTGGGAACTTGCTATGTGTAGAAGAATATATAGGTGAAATATATGTATGAAAAAAGAAATTTAAGTCTGATTTGAAGCAAAGAAGGGCATTGGGCCCTTGATAGGGATACGTGGTGTTGAATTACGTTCTGCAGAGTTGTCTCAGATAAATCGATATACAATGGCATAGCACCTTGTACGTTGCATGAATTAATGTAGAAGGAACATCACGTCAAAAAGGCATAGTCGGTAGTGAAAGGTTAATAAAATTAATAAAATAGGTACTTGTCACTTCCTGTTTTTCTGTATGCCTAACAAAACACTGTTGAAATCTTGAGAAATGTTTGCTAATCTTGTTCTAGAATGTACTGTTCCCAACAGCCGAACTGCAGAATGTACTCCCTCACTTGGTGTCATGCAAACCGCCCACTCGCCCTTACCCATCACTGAACTTCCCTCTCTTCCCTCTCCAAGGAAAGTATATAAGCTCTGCTTAAGCTGTTCTCAGAGGTCTCTGCTCTATTTAATTTAGCTCTGAGCTCCAGCATGCTGGACCACAAATAAACCCTTTGCTGTTGCATGAGACAGTCTCTTGGTAGTATCTTCCTCTGACACTCGCCTGACCTTTACATATTGAGTTTCCACTGAGTTCCAGCAGTGGCGGACGAGAGAGAGACCCCAACGGGCTCCTCTCGGAGCAAGTAAGGTGCCTCTTTCTGGTTTCAGGTTTCTTGTTAGGGCTTGGCAAAATTGCTGGCGATGAAGAGCCTGGGCTCTCTCCGACGGTGGCTGAGAGACATGTCACAGAGACAAAGGGCACCTCTCTGGAGGACCCCGCAGAGAACTCGGGAAATCAAGGAACAATAGTCTTCTCGACTCAGTGATATTTTCTTTTAGATTCGTTATTGCCATACCATTGGGTTTTGCCGGCTACTCATTCCTGGTCTCAGTGTTGGATGTTCATTGCCTGTCTTTATGGTCTTGTCTTATCTGTGTCGTGTGTCCTTGCTTTTACTGTTTGTGGAACTTTCATTATGGAACAGAGCACGTCAATGCCTCTGTCCCTGACCCTTGATCACTGGACCAAAGTCCGCTTAAGGGCTCAGAATCTTTCTTTTTTTAGTAAAACGCTGGACCTGGCAGAATCTCTGTGCCTCAGAATGGCCCATCTTTGGAGTCGTATGGCCCCTAGAAGGATCTTTCTACTTCCCACTAATTTAAAAAGTCAGAGGTATTGTCTTTCAGCCAGCGCCACATAGCCATCCGGATCAACAGCCATATATCTTAACTTGGCAGGACCTCTGCAAATCTCCTCCTCCATGGGTGAAGCCTTTCCTTGCTCCTACCTCTGCTCCTACTCCTTCCCCCATGATCTCTCAAACCCTCTCAACCTCCTCCTCCTCCACCCTCTGTTCTCCCTGAGTCACAGATTTGACTCTACTGGACTCTTCTCCCCCTCCTTATCCCCTGCCCTCGTCCCCTAACACACAACACACTCTAAGTGATTCCGCTGCTGCTGACTAAGCCTCTCTACCATTGGAGGAAGCTAAGCCGGTAATAGGATCTGACAATGGACCGATGTTCATGACCCAGGTAAGTCAGGGGTTAGCCAGGAACCTGGGGATTAATTGGAAGTTAAATTGTGCTTATAGACCACAGAGTTCAAGACAAGTAGAAAGAATGAATAGAACTATTAAAGAGACCTTAACGAAATTAAGCTTAGAGACCAGCATAAGATTGGACTATGCTCCTGCCTTATGCAATGTTTCATGCAAGAAAAAATCCCTTTGTTTCTTTGAGTAACCTTACCACATATGAAATTCTTTATGGTGGCCCTCCTCCAGTAGGGGACCTAAGCCCAACTGTAAGACCTAAAGATCCTTTCCACACCCCCTTGCTTGACAGACTTAAAGATCTTGAAAGAACTCAGTAATACCTGTGAAAACAGCGGGCCACTGCCTACCCAACTGGGAACCAGGGGATTCCACATCCATATCAAGTAAGAGATTTCATCTATGTAAGATGATATCAGGTGTCATCCCTGGTACCCCGCTGAAAAGGACCATACCAGGTGCTATTATAACACCTACAGTGGTAAACGTAAACAGAATCACTTCCTGGATCCATACCTCTCATCTCAAGCCTGCTGCCTGTACAGAATCTTTCTGGAAACTGAAAAAGACTGGTAACAGTTTCAAATTGTGTATTCGCAATGTGAATAAGGTTATATACTCTCCCCTTGGCTACAAGTAGTCCTAACCCTCATCAGCCCATTAAGCAGTGATGGCTGATCACAAATCCTACTGGAAAAGAAGTATGGTCTATCTCGCATACAGCCCCCTTAGGGACCTGGTGGCCATCTCTCCACCCAGACATTTGTTAGCTGGCTATAGGTATTTCCTATTGTGATATCCCTGATGAAGAGGATCCCACTAAAATACCATTAAATCCCTTCTGTACCATAGATAATGGAAACAAACATTATGGATGTAGGGACACGCGAGCCAGATGCAGGTTGGCTAGTCTAGATTACTAAGTTTGCCTGGCAGACTATCAAAGCCACAAAGAGTAATGGCTGTGTGGGGGAAAAGCCGACTTTTTCTGTATGTCATGGGAATGTGTGCATACAGGGGCTGCCTGATGGAACCCCAATTCTTCATCAAATTCAGTACACAGCATTGGCCACATTACCAATTAGACAACCAAAAACTATGGCACCCAGAGGGGTCTCTAGATCCTCAAATTTTGCATGACCTTTTTAACTTCTGCAAGTGCTCAAAAGAGTGAAAGGAAATTCCCCTATGTGGAAGCCTTTTCCCTCCCTCACTCACATCCTGAACTATGCTTCTCCAATAGATCATTATCCTCAGCCTTCTGCTCCAGACCCTCTGATGTCACTCCCATCTCAGCAACTTGATTTCTCCCCTCCAATAACTAGATCAGAAACCCAAAGCTCCACCAGTTCTCAGACCATCGCCCCCTCTCTGAGGTAGCAGGTACATAGGTACCGCTCCACCGACTCATTCCTCTCATCTCCTGTCAGTGCCCTCACCAGGTCCCACCAGGTCCTCTTACCAGCTAACCCAATGCTCAAACGAGCTGAGGAGAGCCCTGAGACCCTTATCCAAGATGTAATATAATTGGCCTTTAAAGTTGCTTTGTCATCACTGAAAACAGGTTACTAAAATTTAAAGTCCCTCACAGGATTTTGGGATCCTCACTCCCGTCTTTCACTCTGCTCTACCTGATCTACTGCTCAAGTTTGCTGATAGGAAATTCCCAATACCCTTTCGCATTATTCTTTTACATCTCTCTTTTCCCTCATTCGCAGATCCTCGGAGGTGCTCTCAGCCCCACCTTCCCCGTCTTTCCCCCTCTGTACCAGGCCCACAGAAAAGTCTTAAATGACCTTCTTCAGAAGTCTTCACCATGGCTGAGTTTTGAACTTTCAGCAAAACAGTCCCAATAAAGACTTTAATGTAGATAAACTTTCTCTTTCGTATTGCCCTGTTCTACTTGGCCACTGGCTAAAAATCTCAGTACTTCTAAGCTAGACAACCCCTAACTAGTTTTTCACAAAATATGTGAACAAGTCCTCTGGCCTTCAGCTGGGGCTTCACAGAGATGGCTACATTTCTAAGATAAAGAAATTACCAACCGGGCTCCATGGTAACAGCTGGCAGGGGGAAAATAAGAAATGGAAGAAAAAGCTCTCCTCCTCCCAGGTGTCCTTGAAAAGTTAACTTGCCCAGAACAGAAGGAAAAACAGAAACAAATACTGCTTTTTTAAACTTCTGAAGACTGTGAACTTCTGAGCCCCATCCCTTATATGTTGGGTACAAAATTCTGAAACTACCTAAACTTGAGTTTCATGGGATTAATTGATTACAATATAAGCAATGCCCTCTGAATCCGGTTGCAACCAAATAGGACTGTTTCCCTCTCTTGAGTGCTATCTTAGGTGCCTTGCTTTGTCAGTGCCTACAACAGCATAATTCTATATACTTAAACATCGTTTATGTTTTCATGAAATGATCAGGATATGTGATAAATTGTGTAATGGTGCAGATGTTTCCCAGAGTGCTCTATCATGATGCAGGTTCATTTGAAGATCAAATAGGGGGGGCATACAACCGGTTCCACTGGGAACATATATCCCTCACTTTAGCCATCCTATTAGGAATAGGAGTTGCTGCACGGGTGGGCAGAGGAACCAGTGGCATTGTCCATGGGACACAAAAGATGACCCAATTAGAAGCAGCAATAGAGCAAAAGTAAGATATTAGAAACCTCCTTCAGGGCTTTGCATGAAACTTTAACCTCTCTCTCTGAAGTTGTTTTACAGAACAGTTGAGGGTTGGACCTCCTCTTCATTAGAGAAGGGGGGCTTTGTGCTGCATTGAGGGAAGAATGTTGTTTTTATGCTGACTATACTGGAGTCGTAATAAAATCTATGAGTAAATTTAAAAGACACCTTGAAGAGCATCAACAAATGAGAGAGGGCCAAAAAGGGTGGCTTGAGTCTTGGTTCACACAGTCCCCCTGGTTAACTACGTTTTTATCAACCCTGGCCGGTCCAATAATAATCCTCATATTATTGCTAACTATAAAACCCTGTTTGCTCAACCGTGTAATATCTTTTCTCCAGGCTCAAATTGGAGGAGTTAAACTTATGGTAATACCCCACTAGCAGACATTGAATGTGACACCCTCCAATGATCATTTGTATGATTAAAATTAGCCAGAAGAAGAAGTGGGGAATGAAATATTAATAAAATAGGTACTTGTCACATCTTGTTTTTCTGTATGCTTAACAGAACACTGTTGAAATCTTGAGAAATGTTTGCAAAATTTGTTCCCAGAATGTTCTATCCCCAGCTGCCAAATTGCAGAATGTACTCCCTCTCCCAGTTGCATGCAAACCGCCCACTCGCCCTGACCCATCAATACAATTCCCTCCCTTCTCTCTCCAGGGAAAGTATATAAGCTCTACTTCAGCTATTCTCAGGGCTATCTGCTCTATTCAGGTGAGCTCTGAACCGCAGCATTCTGGACACCCAATAAACCCTTTGATGTTGCATGAGATAGCCTGTTGGTAGTCTCCTCCTCTGAAGCTCGCACCACGTTTACTTGGATGATTGAATGTAGAAGAGAACATCCAGTCAAAAAGGGATAGTCTGTAGCATTAGGAAGATAGTCAGTAAGTTTAGGAAGAAGGGTGAGTATAAGATTTGGAACAAAAGTTTCTTAGCAATAGGATTTCGATTAGAGAGTGAATGTAAATGTCAGCACAAGTGAAGAGTCAGTCACAATGATGAAGTGGGGAAAATATGTAGGAAAGCATATATCAATAGAGACATTACAAAATCAGGCAAAGTATAAAGTGTGTGATAGGATTAGACATTTTGAACAGGGTTGAGTTTAAATATATAATCTTAGGAAGAAACAAATATGTAGTCACAAATAGGATTGACATTTGAGAGCATTGGGCAAATTTCAGGTGGATGAATATTTTGAGAATAATCTTGTGAATAGTTGATTATAAATCCACATACATGAACATGAATGAATTTAGGGAGTGAATATAAGACACATATATTTCATATTTTGAAAAATCTGGAGAGTGTATATATATATATATATATATATATATATATATATATATATATATACATATATATACATATACATAAAACAAACACACAGACAAAAAAGTAGCAATATATATGTCAATCAAAATTCATTATAAAATATATACCATCCACAGATCTAAAAATATTCATTTTACTGAACATGGATTTATGTATAATGCTGTTCAACTAGCAAGCTCACCCATAGGTTGAATATTCAGTTCCAACAGGGTTTAGTAGGAGTGATCTCTTCTAACAATTTGTATCTGCCAAGTCAGCCACCTCACAAGAATGTACGTGTGGTACCAGATAGGAATCTATATGTGCATATAAGAATACAGAGAAAGGGAGACATCAATTCACATATTTGTTAACCTTAAAGATACAAGGACAACTATTTCAACAAACAATTGACTAGATTTATAACTCCAACTCTGTATCATGCAAAAGGCAAGTCCATCTATACACCATGCCTACTCTGTACTGCTTGTATTTCTATTCTTTATGGGTTATTTTTCTCCATCATATTAGGATTAGTAGTCAGAGTCTGGTAGGGTATGGGTTAGAGTCAGGTATTCAGTATTTTGAATTGAAAATAGGACACTGAATCCAATGTGTATGCAAATATATGCTACGGAAAAATCTTCCCACTCTCCTCCAGAACAATGCCTTGACATTACCTTCGCCCCAAGTAAGACCCAATTAGAGGAGAAGAGTTAGAAAATCTGTGAATACATATCTAGAATGGAAAATGCTCCAGATTTCACATCTTTGGAGGTGGTAGAGGAGTTTCCAAAAGTAAGAGACAGGGTAAACACTCCACAAACATGGAGCTCTGCTGGCCAAAAGACTTTTTGAGAATCTGCCTCTGAGGTTGGGCACTTGAAATATATGTTGTTGTCAGGAGCTTTAGCTTTATTTGTAGTGAAACCATCAAAGCTGGATCTGCATCTATGTGACCTGGAGGAAATGATTACTTATTTTCAAATAAAAATGAGGCAGCAGTGATGAATTCTCTTTTTGTAGGTAAACATTGGCCACTGAGGGCTAAGGGTCTTCCCGTGTGGACTGTGAAACCAATGGTCATCCTCCAATTTTCGTGGTGTTTCTTGCTGCTGCACTGGGAGTTTGGTATTTGCTTCATGAAATACAACGAGTTCAAATGGGACACAGTGCTGAAGGGAGTTCTGTCAGGTGTGGTTGGCAGGGTCTCCAGGAGAATACACCAACCAGGGTTCTATCTCAAGTAGCTTGCCCCCTTGACAATAGCAACATGATACTGAACATTACTCTGAAACCTCTCCATATAAAAATATGCCTTTACATATATGGGTGTGATGGTTGCACCATGTCAGTCACAGCCATTTGGAAGCCAATGGAAGATCCACATGGCCCCACCACAGATGTTTTATCACACATTTGCATAACACAGCTCTAGGCCCACTACTTACCAGGCCCCAACTTACTGGCATCTCTGTTCTACACCATTTTCATGAAACCCAGTCAATCAAGGCCCTGTCTGGTATACTCATGATCATCAACAGGACATCAAAGGTCCTCCAGTGCCAGCTGGTCATCGGAATTTCTAAAATTTCATGGTAATTATCTAGCATTTTTTCACAGATGCATTTGGAGGCAATTTTGGTTTCAATTCATTCAGGAACCATTAAATGGTGAGGAAGCTAATTTCAGGGAAATCTCTGGAGCACTCTCACAGGCAAGTCTACCCAAAGAGTGGCCAAAAAGTCACATGAAGCCAGGCCCATTAAGGTCTACAAAGCGAGGTCCAAGTGTGTTTTGAATCTCAATTATGCCTGCCAAGTCTTTCAGAATAAAATCATGTAATATCCTGGCTGTGATTCCCAGTGTTCTGTGGAAAGCCACTCTGGGCCTTGATCCCAGGTTCCCAATGGCAACTCTCATTCCTGGCCTCCTAAAATCCCCACACAATTCATGTCAATACTTCTCTGAGGTCAGTTCCAGAACTCAGTCTCTAAGGGGAATCACAGCAGAATTCATGCCCAGGTGGACCCAGTCATCTCTTCCAACTGCCACACAAATGACCACAATTATAACCAAAACACTCCTACATGGCCCTCATCTTCTACCATAAAGATACTCATCATAACATCTGGATGGAGGTTTTCATGAGAGGCACATCCCAAGACAGTGTCCAAAATAAGCTCCCTTGCCCCTCATTTGCCGAATGTCAGGGTGGCTTGGACACCCTTCCTGTGAACCAGGAGTGATCAAATAGGCCTGCCCTTAATACTGCTTCGCTTCTCCAATTTGAGGCTCTCTGACTGTGGGGTCTAGATTCTTTTTGTGAATTGGAGTCATAAGAAAAGCCAAGCCCCTCTGCAGAGATTTGAAGAACTCATTTCACCCAAAGAATCCCTATTCTGACATGATGGATTTCAGAAACCTAACAAAGGAAGGCAATATAATTCATGCACATTGATTGAACGTTTTTCCATTTTGGTTTAGATGCACATATGGGATCTTTCTTTACATCCATCAGGTGCTGAGAATCTAAGTCACAGCCTAAAACAGGGCAAAGGGCCTGAATCAGACACATCCTTTTCCAATGAAATTAAGCAAAGAGCCAGAGGTGATGCACATTCATTTCCATTTGAAAACTGTTTTCTTCAGGCTTAACAAAGGGGTTGCATGAGACAAAGACCTTCCTGATATTCAGGGCAATAGAACAATAGGTAAGCAAAAGGCCCAAAGCAGGGTATCTCCACTGAGACTTTCCTGGTCACACTGATATCTGAGTTTTCTGAGATGCTGGCCATTCCATTCAGGTATCCAGTACATGGCCATGTCAAAGACCTTGGATTTGGTACATATCTTGGACACATAACCATGAGCCTATTCTAGAGAGTGGCCAGAATTCAGGAAGAATACAGGGACTTAGGAAGGTATTAGGTGTTGCCCGTGCATAAGGCAAGCCACACTCCATTCATAAATTGGGCAGGATGAATGCTGGGAAGCTTTATACTAGACATGACACATCCATTGCTGCATTCTCTTTTCTCATGTCTACTACCACAGGCACAGTGGGATACACAGACATGGAAACACTCACCTCTTCAAATGACTTACCGGAAACAGTTCACTCCAAAACAAACAAACCGCCATTCCTACCTATTTTCAGAACATGAGACAAACCACAAACCCACACCCACTCCCAAAAAGGCACCTCCTTCCCCATAGGTGTATGATTAACCAGAGTGTCCTCTGACTGGTGGCCATACTCTGTTCTTCCGAAATGGCCTGTCCTCTCTCAGATCTGTTTTCCTTGGCCAACTCTGTAAAGTTGTAAGGAAAAAGTGGAGAGCCACTACCTGCTTTCACAGGAAAGCTCCCTATTCAGAGCTCTCCAGGCATTTGGTAATCCCACTTCAGTAGGTACCAAGAATGACTGACTCTATCTTTGGTAAATCCAAACAAGTGAGCCCACTGGGACTGGGCCTGGGACTGCCTCTGGGTGCCTGGCTCCTTGGATACAAAGTTCAGAGAGTTCCATCACCAAGGAAATGAGGTATGTCACATTCTTTGGAACTGAATGAGGTCACTGCCTTGGCAAATGTATATCTTATGATGTTCAAAAACTGAAGAAATAATAATGTACCAGTGTCGAATACAAATGAATGACAAATTACATATCATGTCCCATAGGAGTCTACTTGCATTGATGTTAGACTGGGTTAGTTACTGTAGAATAATTAGGATTTGTATGCACAATTCACTGAAGTTAGTTTTAAGTACTAGGAAACAAATATGTATTGCAGGTGGATGAATATTTCTGATTATAATCTTGTGAAAAGTGGATTATAAATCCACATACATGAACATGAATGAATTTAGAGAGTGTATATTAGACACATATATTTCATATTTTGGAAAATTTGGAGAGTATATCTATATCTATATCTATATCTATATCCATATCTATATATATACACACACACACACACAAACACACACACACAACACTCACAGACATTAAAAAGTACCAATATAAATGCCAATCGAATTCATCAGTAAATATATATCATCCACAAATGCAAAAATATTTATTTTACTGAACATGAGTTAATGTATAATGTTGTTCTACTAGGACGCTCTCCTATAGGTTGAATTTTCATTTCCAACAGCATTTAGGAGGAGTGAACTCTTCTCACAATTTGTATCTGCCAAGGCAGCCACCTCACAAAAATGTACGTGTGATACCTGGTAGGATTCTATATATGCATATAAATATACATGTGTGAATAGGCTACAGAAAAGGGAAACAAGAATTCACATATTTGTTAAGTTTAAAAACACATGGAGAATATTTCAATTAAAATTTGACTAGATTTATAACTCCTACCTTATATAATGCAAATGTCAAGTCCAACAATACAACATGTCTCCTCTGAAGTGCTTGTATTTCTATTGTGTTGGGTTAATTTTCTCCATTATATTAGGATGAATAGTCTGAGTCTACTAGGTATGGGTTAGTGTCAGGGATTCAGTATTTCGAATGGAAAATTGGAAAATGAATCCAATGTGTATGTAAATATATGCTGCACAAATATCCTAGTGCTCTCATCCAGAACAATGCCTTGACATTACCTTCACCACAAGTAAGACACAATTAGAGGAGAAGAGTTACAAAATCAGTGAATACATATCTGGAATGGAAAATGCTCAGGAGTTCACAACCTTGGAGGTGGTAGAGCAGTTTCCAAAACTAAGGGACAGGGTAAACACTCCAAAAACATGGAGCTCTGCTGGCCTAAAAACTTTTTGAGAAACTGCCACTGAGTTTTGCACTTGAAATATATGTTGTTTTCAGGAGATTTGGCTTCCTTTGTAGTGAGACCATCAAAGCTGGGTCTGCATCTATGTGACCTGGAGGACATGGTTTCTTATTTCCAAAGAACTAGATGAAGCAGTGCTGAATCCTCTCTTTGAAGGTAAACTGAGGCCACTGGGGACTAAGTGTCTCCCCGTGTAGACTGTGAAGCCATTTGGTCCTCTTCCACTTTTTGTGGAGTTTTTGCTGCTGCACTGTGAGTTTGGTATTTGTTTCACGAAATACTAGGAGCTAAACTGGGACACAGTGCTGGAGGGAGTTCTGTCACGTGTGGTGGGTCAGGGTCTGCAAGAGAATGCACCAACTAGGCTCCTATCTCTCACAGCTTGCCCCATTGCCCCCTTGTCCATATCAACCTGATTCTTAATTTTCCTCTGAAAACTCTCCATATAACAATATGCCTTTACATATAAGGGTCTGCTGGCTGCACCATGTCAGTTACAAGCCATTTGGAATCCAATGGTATATCCACATGGCCCTACCACGGATGTTTTATCAAACACCTCCCCACCACTGCTCTAGACCCACTACTCAGCAGGCTCCAACTTACTGGCATCTCTGTTCTACACCATTTTCATGAAACTCAGTAAGTCAAGGCACTGTCTGGTATAATCATGATCAGCAACAGGACATCCAATGTTTCTCCAGTGCCACCTGGTCATAGGAATTTCAAAAATTTCATAGTATTTATCTAGCCATTTTTCAAGCATGAAGTTGGAGGCACTGTGGATTTCAGTTCATTCAGCAAACATTAAATGGTGAGGAAGCTCATTTCAATGAAATCTCTGGAGAACTCTCACAGGCACGGCTTCCCAAAGAGTGGACAAACGGTCACATTAGGCCAGGCCCATTGAGGTCTACAATGTGAGGTCCATGTGTGTTTTGACTCTCAACTATGGCTGCCATTTCTTTAAGAATAAAATCATGTGATATCCTTTCTGAGATTTCCAGTCCTCTGTTGAAATCCACCCGGGGCCTAGGTCTCAGTTTCCAAGAGCGACTTTCATGCGTGGCCTCTTAAAATCCCAACAAAATTCATGGCAATGCTTCTCTGAGTTCATTTCCAAAACCCAGTCTCTAAGGGGAATCACACCAGAGTTCAACCCCACGTGTACCCAGTCATTTTTTCCAATGCCACACAAATGACCAAAATAAAAACCAAAACACTCCCACATGGCCCTCATCTTATTCCATATAGTCAATCATCTTAACCTCTGGCTGGAGGTTTCCATGAGGGGCGCAGCCCAAGACAGTGTCCAAAATCAGCTCCTTTGCCCCTCATTTGCCTAAAGTCAGGGTAGCCTGGACACCGTTTCTGTGAACCAGGAGTGAACAAATAAGCCTGCCTTTAATACTTCTTTGTTTCTCCAATTTCAGGCCTACTGATTTTAGGTATCAATTCTTTAGGTGATTTAGAGTCACGCGAAAACACAAGCACCTCTGCAGGGCTTTGAAGAACTCATTTGACCCAAAGAATCCCTATTCTCATTTGATGGAGTGCAGGAACCTAACAGAGGAAGGCAAGAGACTTCATCCACAATGAATGATATTTTTTGCCATTTTGGTTTTGGAAGCTCACATGGGATCATTCTTAAGATCCATCAGGTGCTGAGAATCTAAGTCACAGCCACACACAGGTCCAAAGGCTGATAAAGACACATCTCTTTCCAAAGCAATTAAGCAAAGAGCCACAGGTGAGGCCCATTCATTTCCATTTGAAAACTGTTTTCTTCAGGCTTCGCAAAGGGGTGGCCTGAGGCAAAGACCTTCCTGACATTCAGTGCAACACAACAATAATTAAGCAAAAGGCCCAAAGCAGGGTTTCTGCACTGAGATTTTTTTGGTCACACTGATATCTGAGTTTTCTGAGATGCTCGCCATTCTCTTCAGGTATCCAGTACATGGCCATGTCACAGAGCTTGGCGGTGGTACATTTTTTGGACACAAATCCATGAGCCTATTCTGGAGAGTGGCCAGAATTCAGGAAGAAAACAACAACTTAGAAAGATACCAGGAGTTGCCCATCCATACGGCAACCTGCAGTCCATTCATTAATTGCACAGGATGAATGCTTTGAAGCTTTCTTGTAGACAGGACACATCCATTGATGCATTCTCTTTTCTAATGTCTACAATCACGGACACAGTATGATATATAGACACAGAAACACTCACCTTGTCAAAGGACTTACTAGACACAGTCCACTCCAAAACAAACAAACCAGCTTTCCTAACTATTCTCAGAACATGAGACAAAACCACAAACTCACACTCACACCCAAAAAGTCACCTCCTTTCCCCAAGTAGGTCTGTGACTATCCGGAGTGTCCTCTGACTTGTGGGCCATACTATGTTCCCCCAAAATGGCGTGTCCTGTCTCCAATCTGGTCTCTTTGGCCAACTCTGTGAAGTTGTCAGGAGCCCATGGTGAGAAACTACCTGCTTTCTCTGGAAAGGCCAGTCTTCATAGTTTCCAGGCATTTGGCTGTCCTCACATCAGTAGGTACAAAGAAAGAGTGACTCTGTCTTGTTAAATCCAAACAAGTTAGCCCACTGGGACATGGAGTGGGTTTGACTCTGTGTGCCTGGTTTCCTGGATCCCAAGATCACAGACTTTCATTACCAAAACTGTAAGGTGATGTCACTTTCTTCAAGATCTGAATGAAGTCACTGCCTTGGAAACCACTTTGTTTTAACAGTTGCTTACATGGTTCCCAAAAGATGGAGGCTGCCTCTACTTGCTGTGACTCATTCATATGTTAGAATGGTATATCAACCATAGGCACCGGGGAACAGCTCTCCACACAGGCATGGTTTGGTCCATCTTCTCTACATTAGGAAGAGAGAGGCTAATTCAGACACATCCCATCAACCTGACCAGGTTGTTTGCCATGGAAGATGACTTTTGCTCTCTCATGTCCTTCATAGCTGCCTACATCTTCTCCAAGGATCATTTCAGCATGGACCTTTTAGGTTTTCAGCAGCTGGAAGATCGCCTATATTCCTGTATTGTAAGACCAACTCTGTCCCTGCTCTTCTGTAAAATTAGATTGAGGGAAAAGTGTATGGTTAGGGTTAATAACATGTTCAATTTGGGTTAGGAATCATTCTCTGGAATGAATATTTGTATTAGGAACCTGTGATATTTATAAGAATATATAGGTGAAATATAAGTATGAAAACAGAAATCTAGGTAAGTTTTGAAGCCCAGAAGGGCATTGGGTTCTTGATTGGGATACTTAGCATTGATTTATGTCCTGCACAGTTGTCTCAGTTAAATCAATATACTATGGCATAGGACCTTCTAATTTGGATGATTGAATGTGGAAGAGAACATCCAGTCAAAAAGGGATATTCAGTAGGATTAGGAAAATAGTCGGTAGGTTTAGATAAAAGAGTGAGTATAGGATTTGGACCAAAAGTTCTTTAGCAATAGGGTTTCAGGTAGAGAGTGAATGTAAATGTCAGCACATGTGAAGAATCAGTCACAATGATGAACTGGGTAAAATATGTAGGAAAGCAATATTTTGAAGACATATAAATTAATTGGGGGTACAAATAGGTGTACCTTGTGCCTATGAATATAGAGATAATGCATGAATAGACCATACTGTGAATAAATAATATAACTGATTCGAACTTTAAATAATGGATTGAATTGATTTCTGAAAATATACAGGAAACCTAATATTGATATACAATCATCCATTCCAAACAGTTATGCTTCTAATGGTGATATTAGATTTATGGTTTATCATAAAAAGTGTGTGAGTTTTGCTTCAAAACTGATTATGAAATTAAAAAAAAATGTGTTTGCAGAGAAGTCTCATGAAAAGACCAGTCAAGAAACCGGGAGGAATACATGTGTTCTGAAGCAGGAAATGATTAAAAGTGAAAAAATACCTATAAAGTTGTGAACTTGTGGATGAAATATATATCCTATGATGTGCAAAAACTGCAGAAATATTAATGTAGCAGTGTTGAATATAAATGAACGTCAAAATACACATCATGTCCCATAGGAATCTACTTGCATTGATGTTAAACTGGGTCAGATACTGTAGAATTATTAGGATTTGTATGCACCATTCACAGAAGTGAGTTGTCAGTACAAGGAAACAAATATGTATTTCAGGTGGATGAATATTTCCAATAATAATCTTGAGAAAAGTTGATTATATTTCCTCATGCATACATGAAAGAATGTATGAATGTAGAGAGTGTATATAAGACACATATATTTCATGTTTTGATAAATCAGGAGAGTATATATATATATATATATATATATATATATATATATATATATACCAAAAAAACACACAGAGAAACATAAAAAAGTAGCAATATATGCCAAATGAAATTTATAATGAAATATATAACATCTACTGATGCAAAAATATATACTTTACTGAATATGGAATTATGTATAATGTTGTTGTACTAGGAAGCTCACCCATAGGTTGAATTTTTAGTTCCAACAGCGTTTAAGAGGGGTAGTCTCTTCACACAATTTATATCTGCCGAGTCAGCAACCTCACAAAAATGTACGTGTGATACCAGGTAGGATTCAATATGTACATATAAAAATACATGTGCTGTATAGGCTACAGAGAAAGGGAGGCAGGGATTCACATATTTGTTAATTTTAAAAACACATGAAAAACTATTCCAAATAAAAATTCACTAGATTTATAACACCTACCATTTATTATGCAAAAGAAAAGTTCAAAAATACACCATGCCTACTCTGACCTGCTTGTATTTCTGTTCTATTTGGGTTATTTTTCTCCATCATATTAGGATTAGTAGTCAGAGTCTAGTAGGGTATGTGTTAGTGTCAGGGATTCAGTATTTTGAATGGAAAATAGGAAAAAGAATCCAATGTCTAT
The DNA here is from genome assembly GCF_048772815.1 of Callospermophilus lateralis. Taxonomy (NCBI): domain Eukaryota; kingdom Metazoa; phylum Chordata; class Mammalia; order Rodentia; family Sciuridae; genus Callospermophilus; species Callospermophilus lateralis. The sequence continues at coordinate 39,093 of NW_027515470.1, forward strand.
CAAATATGTGCTACACAAAATATTTTCCCTCTCTCATCCAGAACAATGCCTTGACATTACCTTCGCCCCAAGTAAGACACAATTAGTGGAGAAGAGTTATAAAATCTGTGAATATATAACTGGAATGGAAAATGCTCATGAGTTCACAACCTTGGATGTGGTAGAGAAGTTTCCATAAGTAAGGGACAGGTTAAAAACTCCACAAACATGGAGCTCTGCTGGCCTAAAGGACTTCTTGATAAACTGCCTCTGAGGTTGGGCACTTGAAATATATGTTGTTTTCAGGAGCTTTAGCTTCCTTTGTCGTGAGACCATCAAAGCTGGGTCTGATTCTATGTGACCTGGAGGACATGGTTTCTTATTTTCTAATGAACATGAGGCAGCAGTGGTGAATTCTCTCTTTTAAGTAAAATGTGACCAGTGCGTGCTAAGTCTCTCCCCATCTGGGCTGTGAAGCCATTTGGTCATCCTCCACTTTTTCATGGTTTTTCTTTCTCCTGCATTGGGAGTTTGTATTTGCTTCACGAAATACAAGGAGTTCAAAAGGGACACAGTGCTGGATGGAGTTCTGCCACATGTGGTGGGTCAGGGTCTGCAGGAGAATGCACCAACCAGGCTTCTATCCCACATATCATTTTCCCTTGTCTATTGCAACCTGATTCTTAACATTGCCATGAAACCTCTCCATATAACAAGACGCCCTTACATATTAGTGTCTGCTGACCTCACCATGTCTGTCACAAGCCATTTGGAAGCCAATGGCAAATCCATATGGCCACATCAGAGATGTATTATGACACACATACACACCACTGCTCTAGGCACACTACTCAGCAGGCACCAACTTACTGGCATGTCTGTTCTAGATCATTTTCATGAAACACAGTCAATCAAGGCACTGTCTAGTATACTCATGATAAAAAACAGGACATCCAAAGGTTCTCCAGAGACATGTTATATAGTTGGACTTGACATTTGCATTATATAAGGTAGGAGTTATAAATCTAGTCAAATTTTAATTGAAATATTCTCCATGTGTTTTTAAACTTAACAAATATGTGAATTTCCCTTTTCTGTAGCCTATTCACACATGTATATTTATATGCATATATAGAATCCTACCAGGTATCACACGTACATTTTTGTGAGGTGGCTGTCTTGGCAGATACAAATTGTGAGAAGAGTTCACTCCTCCTAAATGCTGTTGGAAATGAAAATTCAACCTATAGGAGAGCGTCCTAGTAGAACAACATTATACATTAACTCATGTTCAGTAAAATAAATATTTTTGCATTTGTGGATGATACATATTTACTGATGAATTTCGATTGGCATTTATATTGGTATTTTTAATGTCTGTGAGTTGTGTGTGTGTGTGTGTGTGTGTGTGTATAGATATAGATATAGATATAGATATACTCTCCAAATTTTTCAAAATATGAAATATATGCGTCTAATATACACTCTCTAAATTCATTCATGTTCATGTATGTGGATTTATAATCCACTTTTCACAAGATTATAATCAGAAATATTCATCCACCTGAAATACATATTTGTTTCCTGAAAACTAACTTCAGTGAATGGTGCATACAAATCCTAATTATTCTACACTAACTGACCCAGTCTAACATCAATGCAAGTAGACTCCTATGGGACATGATCTGTAATTTGTCATTCATTTGTATTCGACACTGGTACATTATTGTTTCTTCAGTTTTTGCACATCACAGGATATACATTTCATCCACAAGTTCACAAATTAATAAGCATTTGTTTCAACTTTCACCACTTCTTGCTTCAGAACACATGTGTTGTCAGGGTTTCTTGACTGGTCTTTTCATGAGAGACTTCTTTCCAAACACATTATTTTGAATTTCCATAATCAATTTGAAGCAAAACTCACACACTCTTCATGATAAACCAAAACACAAATATTTCCATTACATATATACCTGGTTGGAATGAATGATTGTATATCAATATACGATTTCCTTTAATTTTTCAGATATCAGTTCTATTCATTATTTAAAGTTCAAAAAAGTTATATTATTTATTCACTGTATTGTCTATTCATGCTTTTTCTCTATGTTCCTAGAAACAGGGTACACCTCTTTGTACCCCTGATTCTCATTTTACATCTTCAATATATTGCTCCCAGAAATGGTGAAAGAAATACTCATGTCATCTCATTATCACAGTAATATTCTGGACAAAAAAATGGAAAGGTCACACTTATGATTGTACCAAAGCCTAAATGGAAAGTGAACATGGATTTCTAAAAACATCCATGTCCAGGTTGCCTAATGCTGTCAATTGTCAATCCTATTGGTGACTACATATTTGTTTTTTTCCTAATTTATATATTCAAACTCAACCCTGTTGAAAATGTCTAATTCTATCACTCACTTTATACTTTGCCTGATTTCGTAATGTTTCTATTGATATCTGCTTTTCTACATATTTTCCCCAGTTCAACATAGTGACTGACTCTTCATATGTGCTGACATTTACATTCACTCAACAACCGAAAGTCTATTGCTAAAGAACTTTTGGTCCAAATCCTATACTCACTCTTCTTCCTAAACCTACAGACTATCTTCCTAATCCTACTGAATATCCCTTTTTGACTGGATGTTCTCTTCTAAATTCAATCATCCAATGTACAAGGTCCTATGCCATTGTATATCGAATTATCTGAGGCATCTTTGCAGAACATCATTCAAAGCTAAGTATCCCAATCAAGGGCAAAACCCTTCTGGGCTTCAAATCATACCTAGATTTCTGTTTTCCTACTTATATTTCACCTCTATATTCTTGTAAATATTGCAGGTTCCCAATACCATTATTCATCACACAGAATCATTCGTAACCCAAATCAAACCTGTTTTTAACCAGAAGTATACACTGTTCCCTCAATCATTATACAGAAGAGCAGGGACAGAGTGGTTCTTACAATACAAGAAAGTTGGGGACCTTCCACCTGATGAGAACCTCAAATGTCCATGCACAAATGATACCTGGAGAAGTTGAAGGCAGGTATGAAGCACCTGAGAGAGCAAAAGTCATCTTCCATGGCAAACAACCTGGTCAGGATGAAGGGATGTGTCTGAATCTGAATCTCTTTCTTCTTTTTGTAGAGAAGATGGACCAAACCAGGCCTGAGTGGAGAGCTGTTCCCGGGTGCCAATGGTGATATACATTCTACCTTATGAAAGTGTCACAGGAAGCGTGGGCAACCTCCATTTTATGTTACCCTTTGAAGCAACTGTTAGGACAAAGTGGTTGCTAAGGCAGTGACCTCATTCAGTTCCAAAGAATGTGACATACCTCATTTCCTTGGTGATGGAACTCTCTGAACTTGGTATCCAAGAAACCAGGCACCCAGAGGCAGTCCCAGTCCCAGGCCCAGTGGGCTCACTTGTTTGGATTTACCAAGGACAGAGTCAGTTTTCTTGGTACCTAATGATCTGAGGATGGCCAAATGCCAGGAGAGCTCTGAAGATGGACCTTTCCTGAGAAAACAGGTAGTGGCTAACCACTTTTTCCTGACATCTTCACAGATTTGGTCAAGGAAACAAGATCTGAGAGAAGACAGGCCATTTCGGGGGAACATAGTATGGCCCACCAGTCAGAGGACACTCCGGATAGTCACAGACCTACTTGGGGGAAGGAGGTGCCTTTGTGGGAGTGGGTGTGGGTTTGTTGTTTTGTCTCATGTTCTGAGAATAGATAGGAAAGGCGGTTTGTTTGGTTTGGAGTGGACAGTTTCTAGTAAGTCATTTGACATGGCGAGTGTTTCTGTTTCTGTGTATCCCACTGTGTCCGTTGTTGTAGACATTAGAAAAGAGAATGCATTAATGGATGTGTCCTGTCTAGTATAAATCATCCCATAATTCATCCTGCCCAATATATGAATGGACTGCAGCTTGTCTTATCGATGTGCAACACCTGCTATCTTTCTAAGTTGTTGTTTTCTTCCTGAATTCTGGCCACTCTCCGAAATAGGCTCATGGATTTGTGTCCAAAATATGTACCACCTCCAAGCTCTGTGACATGGCCATGTCCTGGATAGCTGAAGAGAATGGCGAGCATCTCAGAAAACCCAGATATCATTGTGACCAGGAAAGTCTCAGTGCAGAATCCCTGCTTTGGGCCTTTGCCTACTTATTGTTGTGTTGCACTGAATGTCAGGAAGGTCTTTGCCTCAGGCCACCCCTTTGTGAAGCCTGAAGAAAACAGTTTTCAAATGGAAATGAATGGGCCTCACCTGTGGCTCTTTGCTTAATTGCTTTGGAAAGAGATGTGTCTTTATCAGCCTTTGGACCTGTGTGTGGCTGTGACTTAGATTCTCAGCACCTGATGGATCTTAAGAATGATCCCATGTGAGCTTCCAAAACCAAAATGGCAAAAAATTTCATTCATTGTGGATGAAGTCTTTTGCCTTCCTCTGTTAGGTTCCTGCACTCCATTAAATGACAATAGGGATTCTTTGGGTAAAATGAGTTCTTCAAAGCCCTGCAGAGGTGCTTGTGTTTTCGCATGACTCTAAATCACCTAAAGAATCGATACCTAAAATCAGTAGGCCTCAAATTGGAGAAACACAGAAGTATTAACGGCAGGCTTATTTGTTCACTCCTGGTTCACAGAAACAGTGTCCAGGCTACCCTGACTTTAGACAAATGAGGGGCAAACGAGCTGATTTTGGACACTGTCTTGGGCTGCGCCCCTCATGGAAACCTCCAGCCAGAGGTTAAGATGATTGACTATGTGAAATAAGATGAGGGCCATGTGGGAGTGTTTTGGTTTTAATTTTGGTCATTTGTGTGGCATTGGAAAAAATGACTGGGTCCACGTGGGCTTGAACTCTGGTGTGATTCCCCTTAGAGACTGGGTTTTGGAACTGAACTCAGAGAAGCATTGCCATGAATTTTGTTGGGATTTTAAGAGGCCACGGATGAAAGTCGCTCTTGGAAACTGAGACCTAGGCCCCGGGTGGATTTCCACAGAGGCCTGGGAATCTCAGCAAGGATATCACATGATTTTATTCTTAAAGAAATGGCAGCCATAGTTGAGAGTCAAAACACACATGGACCTCACATTGTAGACCTCAATGGGCCTGGCCTAATGTGACCTTTTGTCCACTCTTTGGGAAGCCATGCCTGTGAGAGTTCTTCAGAGATTTCATTGAAATGAGCTTCCTCACCATTTAATGTTTGCTGAATGAACTGAAACCCACAGTGCCTCCAACTTCATGCTTGAAAAATGGCTAGATAAACACCATGAAATTTTTGAAATTCCTATGACCAGGTGGCACTGGAGAAACATTGGATGTCCTGTTGCTGATCATGAGTATACCAGACAGTGCCTTGATTTACTGAGTTTCATGAAAATGTTGTAGAACAGAGATGCCAGTAAGTTGGAGCCTGCTGAGTAGTGGGTCTAGAGCAATGGTGGGGAGGTGTTTGATAAAACATCCGTGGTTGGGACATGTTTATCTACCATTGGATTCCAAATGGCTTGTAACTGACATGGTGCAGCCAGCAGACCCTTATATGTAAAGGCATCTTGTTATATGGAGAGTTTTCAGAGGAAAATTAAGAATCAGGTTGATATGGACAAGGGGGCAATGGGGCAAGCTGTGAGAGATAGGAGCCTAGTTGGTGCATTCTCTTGCAGACCCTGACCCACCACACGTGACAGAACTCCCTCCAGCACTGTGTCCCAGTTTAGCTCCTAGTATTTCGTGAAACAAATACCAAACTCACAGTGCAGCAGCAAAAACACTACAAAAAGTGGAGGAGGACCAAATGGCTTCACAGTCCACACGGGGAGACACTTAGTCCCCAGTGGCCTCAGTTTACCTACAAAGAGAGGATTCAGCACTGCTTCATCTTGTTCATTGGAAAATAAGAAACCATGTCCTCCAGGTCACATAGATGCAGACCCAGCTTTGATGATCTCACTACAGAGGAAGCCAAATCTCCTGAAAACAACATATATTTCAAGTGTGGAAGCTCAGAGGCAGTTTCTCAAAAAGTTTTTAGGCCAGCAGAGCTCCATGTTTGTGGAGGGTTTACTCTGTCCCTTAGTTTTGGAAACTCCTCTACCACCTTTAAGGTTGTGAACTCCTGAGCATTTTCCATTCCAGATATGTATTCACTGATTTTGTAACTCTTCTCCTCTAATTGTGTCTTACTTGGGGTGAAGGTAATGTCAAGGCTTTGTTCTGGATGAGAGCGGGAGGATATTTGTGCAGCATATATTTACATACACATTGGATTCATTTTCCAATTTTCCATTCGAAATACTGAATCCCTGACACTAACCCATACCTAGTAGACTCAGACTATTCATCCTAATATAATGGAGAAAATTAACCCAACACATTAGAAATACAAGTACTTCAGAGGAGACATGTTGTATAGTTGGACTTGACATTTGCATTATATAAGGTAGGAGTTATAAATCTAGTGAAATTTTAATTGAAATATTCTCCATGTGTTTTTAAACTTAACAAATATGTGAATTCTTGTTTCCCTTTTCTGTAGCCTATTCACACATGTATATTTATATGCATATATAGAATCCTACCAGGTATCACACGTACATTTTTGTGAGGTGGCTGTCTTGGCAGATACAAATTGTGAGAAGAGTTCACTCCTCCTAAATGCTGTTGGAAATGAAAATTCAACCTATAGGAGAGCGTCCTAGTAGAACAACATTATACATTAACTCATGTTCAGTAAAATAAATATTTTTGCATTTGTGGATGATACATATTTACTGATGAATTTCGATTGGCATTTATATTGGTATTTTTAATGTCTGTGAGTGTTTGTGTTTGTGTGTGTGTGTGTGTGTGTGTGTGTGTGTATAGATATAGATATAGATATAGATATACTCTCCAAATTTTTCAAAATATGAAATATATGCGTCTAATATACACTCTCTAAATTCATTCATGTTCATGTATGTGGATTTATAATCCACTTTTCACAAGATTATAATCAGAAATATTCATCCACCTGAAATACATATTTGTTTCCTAGTACTGAAAACTAACTTCAGTGAATGGTGCATACAAATCCTAATTATTCTACAGTAACTGACCCAGTCTAACATCAATGCAAGTAGACTCCTATGGGACATGATCTGTAATTTGTCATTCATTTGTATTCGACACTGGTACATTATTGTTTCTTCAGTTTTTGCACATCACAGGATATACATTTCATCCACAAGTTCACAAATTAATAAGCATTTGTTTCAACTTTCACCACTTCTTGCTTCAGAACACATGTATTGTCAGGGTTTCTTGACTGGTCTTTTCATGAGACTTCTTTCCAAACACATTATTTTGAATTTCCATAATCATTTTGAAGCAAAACTCACACACTCTTCATGATAAACCTAAACACAAATATTTCCATTACATATATACCTGGTTGGAATGAATGATTGTATATCAATATACGATTTCCTTTAATTTTTCAGATATCAGTTCAATTCATTATTTAAAGTTCAAAAAAGTTATATTATTTATTCACAGTATGGTCTATTCATGCTTTTTCTCTATGTTCCTAGAAACAGGGTACACCTCTTTGTACCCCTGATTCTCATTTTACATCTTCAATATATTACTCCCAGAAATGGTGAAAGAAATACTCATGTCACCTCATTATCACAGTAATATTCTGGACAAAAAATGGAAAGGTCACACTTATGATTGTACCAAAGCCTAAATGGAAAGTGAACATGGATTTCTAAAAAAATCCATGTCCAGGTTGCCTAATGCTGTCAATTGTCAATCCTATTAGTGACTACATATTTGTTTTTTTCCTAATTTATATATTCAAACTCAACCCTGTTGAAAATGTCTAATTCTATCACTCACTTTATACTTTGCCTGATTTCGTAATGTTTCTATTGATATCTGCTTTTCTACATATTTTCCCCAGTTCAACATAGTGACTGACTCTTCATATGTGCTGACATTTACATTCACTCAACAACCGAAAGTCTATTGCTAAAGAACTTTTGGTCCAAATCCTATACTCACTCTTCTTCCTAAACCTACAGACTATCTTCCTAATCCTACTGAATATCCCTTTTTGACTGGATGTTCTCTTCTAAATTCAATCATCCAATGTACAAGGTCCTATGCCATTGTATATCGAATTATCTGAGGCATCTTTGCAGAACATCATTCAAAGCTAAGTATCCCAATCAAGGGCAAAACCCTTCTGGGCTTCAAATCATACCTAGATTTCTGTTTTCCTACTTATATTTCACCTCTATATTCTTGTAAATATTGCAGGTTCCCAATACCATTATTCATCACACAGAATCACTCGTAAAACAAATCAAACATGTTTTTAACCCCAAGTATACACTGTTCCCTCAATCATTTTACAGAAGAGCAGGGACAGAGTGGTTCTTACAATACAGGAAAGTTGGGGACCTTCCACCTGATGAGAACCTCAAATGTCCATGCACAAATGATACCTGGAGAAGTTGTAGGCAGGTATGAAGCACCTGAGAGAGCAAAAGTCATCTTCCATGGCAAACAACCTGGTCAGGATGAAGGGATGTGTCTGAATCTGAATCTCTCTCTTCTTATTGTAGAGAAGATGGACCAAACCAGGCCTGAGTGGAGAGCTGTTCCCGGGTGCCAATGGTGATATACATTCTACCTTATGAAAGTGTCACAGGAAGCGGGGGCAACCTCCATTTTATGTTACCCTTTGAAGCAACTGTTAGGACAAAGTGGTTGCCAAGGCAGTGACCTCATTCAGTTCCAAAGAATGTGACATACCTCATTTCCTTGGTGATGGAACTCTCTGAACTTGGTATCCAAGAAGCCAGGCACCCAGAGGCAGTCCCAGTCCCAGTCCCAGTGGGCTCACTTGTTTGGATTTACCAAGGACAGAGTCAGTTTTCTTGGTACCTAATGATGTGAGGATGGCCAAATGCCAGGAGAGCTCTGAAGATGGACCTTTCCTGAGAAAACAGGTAGTGGCTAACCACTTTTTCCTGACATCTTCACAGAGTTGGTCAAGGAAACAAGATCTGAGAGAAGACAGGCCATTTCGGGGGAACATAGTATGGCCCACCAGTCAGAGGACACTCCGGATAGTCACAGGCCTACTTGGGGGAAGGAGGTGCCTTTGTGGGAGTGGGTGTGGGTTTGTTGTTTTGTCTCATGTTCTGAGAATAGATAGGAAAGGCGGTTTGTTTGGTTTGGAGTGGACAGTTTCTAGTAAGTCATTTGACACGGCGAGTGTTTCTGTTTCTGTGTATCCCACTGTGTCCGTTGTTGTAGACATTAGAAAAGAGAATGCATTAATGGATGAGTCCTGTCTAGTATAAATCATAACAAAATTCATCCTGCCCAATATATGAATGGACTGCAGCTTGTCTTATCGATGTGCAACACCTGCTATCTTTCTAAGTTGTTGTTTTCTTCCTGAATTCTGGCCACTCTCCAGAATAGGCTCATGGATTTGTGTCCAAAATATGTACCACCTCCAAGCTCTGTGACATGGCCATGTCCTGGATAGCTGAAGAGAATGGCGAGCATCTCAGAAAACTCAGATATCAGTGTGACCAGGAAAGTCTCAGTGCAGAAACCCTGCTTTGGGCCTTTTGCTTACTTATTGTTGTGTTACACTGAATGTCAGGAAGGTCTTTGCCTCAGGCCACCCCTTTGTGAAGCCTGAAGAAAACAGTTTTCAAATGGAAATGAATGGGCCTCACCTGTGGCTCTTTGCTTAATTGCTTTGGAAAGAGATGTGTCTTTATCAGCCTTTGGACCTGTGTGTGGCTGTGACTTAGATTCTCAGCACCTGATGGATCTTAAGAATGATCCCATGTGAGCTTCCAAAACCAAAATGGCAAAAAATTTCATTCATTGTGGATGAAGTCTTTTGCCTTCCTCTGTTAGGTTCCTGCACTCCATTAAATGACAATAGGGATTCTTTGGGTAAAATGAGTTCTTCAAAGCCCTGCAGAGGTGCTTGTGTTTTCGCATGACTCTAAATCACCTAAAGAATTGATACCTAAAATCAGTAGGCCTCAAATTGGAGAAACACAGAAGTATTAACGGCAGGCTTATTTGTTCACTCCTGGTTCACAGAAACGGTGTCCAGGCTACCCTGACTTTAGACAAATGAGGGGCAAACGAGCTGATTTTGGACACTGTCTTGGGCTGCGCCCCTCATGGAAACCTCCAGCCAGAGGTTAAGATGATTGACTATGTGAAATAAGATGAGGGCCATGTGGGAGTGTTTTGGTTTTAATTTTGGTCATTTGTGTGGCATTGGAAAAAATGACTGGGTCCACGTGGGCTTGAACTCTGGTGTGATTCCTCTTAGAGACTGGGTTTTGGAACTGAACTCAGAGAAGCATTGCCATGAATTTTGTTGGGATTTTAAGAGGCCACGGATGAAAGTCGCTCTTGGAAACTGAGACCTAGGCCCCGGGTGGATTTCCACAGAGGCCTGGGAATCTCAGCAAGGATATCACATGATTTTATTCTTAAAGAAATGGCAGCCATAGTTGAGAGTCAAAACACACATGGACCTCACATTGTAGACCTCAATGGGCCTGGCCTAATGTGACCTTTTGTCCACTCTATGGGAAGCCATGCCTGTGAGAGTTCTTCAGAGATTTCATTGAAATGAGCTTCCTCACCATTTAATGTTTGCTGAATGAACTGAAACCCACAGTGCCTCCAACTTCATGCTTGAAAAATGGCTAGATAAACACCATGAAATTTTTGAAATTCCTATGACCAGGTGGCACTGGAGAAACATTGGATGTCCTGTTGCTGATCATGAGTATACCAGACAGTGCCTTGATTTACTGAGTTTCATGAAAATGTTGTAGAACAGAGATGCCAGTAAGTTGGAGCCTGCTGAGTAGTGGGTCTAGAGCAATGGTGGGGAGGTGTTTGATAAAACATCCGTGGTTGGGCCATGTTTATCTACCATTGGATTCCAAATGGCTTGTAACTGACATGGTGCAGCCAGCAGACCCTTATATGTAAAGGCATCTTGTTATATGGAGAGTTTTCAGAGGAAAATTAAGAATCAGGTTGATATGGACAAGGGGGCAATGGGGCAAGCTGTGAGAGATAGGAGCCTAGTTGGTGCATTCTCTTGCAGACCCTGACCCACCACACATGACAGAACTCCCTCCAGCACTGTGTCCCAGTTTAGCTCCTAGTATTTCGTGAAACAAATACCAAACTCACAGTGCAGCAGCAAAAACACTACAAAAAGTGGAGGAGGACCAAATGGCTTCACAGTCCACACGGGGAGACACTTAGTCCCCAGTGGCCTCAGTTTACCTACAAAGAGAGGATTCAGCACTGCTTCATCTTGTTCATTGGAAAATAAGAAACCATGTCCTCCAGGTCACATAGATGCAGACCCAGCTTTGATGATCTCACTACAGAGGAAGCCAAATCTCCTGAAAACAACATATATTTCAAGTGTGGAAGCTCAGAGGCAGTTTCTCAAAAAGTTTTTAGGCCAGCAGAGCTCCATGTTTGTGGAGGGTTTACTCTGTCCCTTAGTTTTGGAAACTCCTCTGCCACCTCCAAGGTTGTGAACTCCTGAGCATTTTCCATTCCAGATATGTATTCACTGATTTTGTAACTCTTCTCCTCTAATTGTGTCTTACTTGGGGTGAAGGTAATGTCAAGGCTTTGTTCTGGATGAGAGCGGGAGGATATTTGTGCAGCATATATTTACATACACATTGGATTCATTTTCCAAATTTCCATTCGAAATACTGAATCCCTGACACTAACCCATACCTAGTAGACTCAGACTATTCATCCTAATATAATGGAGAAAATTAACCCAACACATTAGAAATACAAGTACTTCAGAGGAGACATGTTGTATAGTTGGACTTGACATTTGCATTATATAAGGTAGGAGTTATAAATCTAGTCAAATTTTAATTGAAATATTCTCCATGTGTTTTTAAACTTAACAAATATGTGAATTCTTGTTTCCCTTTTCTGTAGCCTATTCACACATGTATATTTATATGCATATATAGAATCCTACCAGGTATCACACGTACATTTTTGTGAGGTGGCTGTCTTGGCAGATACAAATTGTGAGAAGAGTTCACTCCTCCTAAATGCTGTTGGAAATGAAAATTCAACCTATAGGAGAGCGTCCTAGTAGAACAACATTATACATTAACTCATGTTCAGTAAAATAAATATTTTTGCATTTGTGGATGATACATATTTACTGATGAATTTCGATTGGCATTTATATTGGTATTTTTAATGTCTGTGAGTGTTTGTGTTTGTGTGTGTGTGTGTGTGTGTGTGTGTATAGATATAGATATAGATATAGATATACTCTCCAAATTTTTCAAAATATGAAATATATGCGTCTAATATACACTCTCTAAATTCATTCATGTTCATGTATGTGGATTTATAATCCACTTTTCACAAGATTATAATCAGAAATATTCATCCACCTGAAATACATATTTGTTTCCTAGTACTGAAAACTAACTTCAGTGAATGGTGCATACAAATCCTAATTATTCTACAGTAACTGACCCAGTCTAACATCAATGCAAGTAGACTCCTATGGGACATGATCTGTAATTTGTCAATCATTTGTATTCGACACTGGTACATTATTGTTTCTTCAGTTTTTGCACATCACAGGATATACATTTCATCCACAAGTTCACAAATTAATAAGCATTTGTTTCAACTTTCACCACTTCTTGCTTCAGAACACATGTATTGTCAGGGTTTCTTGACTGGTCTTTTCATGAGACTTCTTTCCAAACACATTATTTTGAATTTCCATAATCATTTTGAAGCAAAACTCACACACTCTTCATGATAAACCTAAACACAAATATTTCCATTACATATATACCTGGTTGGAATGAATGATTGTATATCAATATACGATTTCCTTTAATTTTTCAGATATCAGTTCAATTCATTATTTAAAGTTCAAAAAAGTTATATTATTTATTCACAGTATGGTCTATTCATGCTTTTTCTCTATGTTCCTAGAAACAGGGTACACCTCTTTGTACCCCTGATTCTCATTTTACATCTTCAATATATTACTCCCAGAAATGGTGAAAGAAATACTCATGTCACCTCATTATCACAGTAATATTCTGGACAAAAAATGGAAAGGTCACACTTATGATTGTACCAAAGCCTAAATGGAAAGTGAACATGGATTTCTAAAAAAATCCATGTCCAGGTTGCCTAATGCTGTCAATTGTCAATCCTATTAGTGACTACATATTTGTTTTTTTCCTAATTTATATATTCAAACTCAACCCTGTTGAAAATGTCTAATTCTATCACTCACTTTATACTTTGCCTGATTTCGTAATGTTTCTATTGATATCTGCTTTTCTACATATTTTCCCCAGTTCAACATAGTGACTGACTCTTCATATGTGCTGACATTTACATTCACTCAACAACCGAAAGTCTATTGCTAAAGAACTTTTGGTCCAAATCCTATACTCACTCTTCTTCCTAAACCTACAGACTATCTTCCTAATCCTACTGAATATCCCTTTTTGACTGGATGTTCTCTTCTAAATTCAATCATCCAATGTACAAGGTCCTATGCCATTGTATATCGAATTATCTGAGGCATCTTTGCAGAACATCATTCAAAGCTAAGTATCCCAATCAAGGGCAAAACCCTTCTGGGCTTCAAATCATACCTAGATTTCTGTTTTCCTACTTATATTTCACCTCTATATTCTTGTAAATATTGCAGGTTCCCAATAACATTATTCATCACACAGAATCACTCGTAAAACAAATCAAACATGTTTTTAACCCCAAGTATACACTGTTCCCTCAATCATTTTACAGAAGAGCAGGGACAGAGTGGTTCTTAAAATACAGGAAAGTTGGGGACCTTCCACCTGATGAGAACCTCAAATGTCCATGCACAAATGATACCTGGAGAAGTTGTAGGCAGGTATGAAGCACCTGAGAGAGCAAAAGTCATCTTCCATGGCAAACAACCTGGTCAGGATGAAGGGATGTGTCTGAATCTGAATCTCTCTCTTCTTATTGTAGAGAAGATGGACCAAACCAGGCCTGAGTGGAGAGCTGTTCCCGGGTGCCAATGGTGATATACATTCTACCTTATGAAAGTGTCACAGGAAGCGGGGGCAACCTCCATTTTATGTTACCCTTTGAAGCAACTGTTAGGACAAAGTGGTTGCCAAGGCAGTGACCTCATTCAGTTCCAAAGAATGTGACATACCTCATTTCCTTGGTGATGGAACTCTCTGAACTTGGTATCCAAGAAGCCAGGCACCCAGAGGCAGTCCCAGTCCCAGTCCCAGTGGGCTCACTTGTTTGGATTTACCAAGGACAGAGTCAGTTTTCTTGGTACCTAATGATGTGAGGATGGCCAAATGCCAGGAGAGCTCTGAAGATGGACCTTTCCTGAGAAAACAGGTAGTGGCTAACCACTTTTTCCTGACATCTTCACAGAGTTGGTCAAGGAAACAAGATCTGAGAGAAGACAGGCCATTTCGGGGGAACATAGTATGGCCCACCAGTCAGAGGACACTCCGGATAGTCACAGACCTACTTGGGGGAAGGAGGTGCCTTTGTGGGAGTGGGTGTGGGTTTGTTGTTTTGTCTCATGTTCTGAGAATAGATAGGAAAGGCGGTTTGTTTGGTTTGGAGTGGACAGTTTCTAGTAAGTCATTTGACACGGCGAGTGTTTCTGTTTCTGTGTATCCCACTGTGTCCGTTGTTGTAGACATTAGAAAAGAGAATGCATTAATGGATGAGTCCTGTCTAGTATAAATCATAACAAAATTCATCCTGCCCAATATATGAATGGACTGCAGCTTGTCTTATCGATGTGCAACACCTGCTATCTTTCTAAGTTGTTGTTTTCTTCCTGAATTCTGGCCACTCTCCAGAATAGGCTCATGGATTTGTGTCCAAAATATGTACCACCTCCAAGCTCTGTGACATGGCCATGTCCTGGATAGCTGAAGAGAATGGCGAGCATCTCAGAAAACTCAGATATCAGTGTGACCAGGAAAGTCTCAGTGCAGAAACCCTGCTTTGGGCCTTTTGCTTACTTATTGTTGTGTTGCACTGAATCTCAGGAAGGTCTTTGCCTCAGGCCACCCCTTTGTGAAGCCTGAAGAAAACAGTTTTCAAATGGAAATGAGTGGGCCTCACCTGTGGCTCTTTGCTTAATTGCTTTGGAAAGGGATGTGTCTTTATCAGCCTCTTGGGCCTGTGTGTGGCTGTGACTTAGATTCTCAGCACCTGATGGATCTTAAGAATGATCCCATGTGAGCTTCCAAAACCAAAATGGCAAAAAATTTCATTCATTGTGGATGAAGTCTCTTGCCTTCCTCTGTTAGGTTCCTGCACTCCATCAAATGACAATAGGGATTCTTTGGGTCAAATGAGTTCTTCAAAGCCCTGCAGAGGTGCTTGTGTTTTCGCATGACTCTAAATCACCTAAAGAATCGATACCTAAAATCAGTAGGCCTCAAATTGGAGAAACACAGAAGTATTAACGGCAGGCTTATTTGTTCACTCCTGGTTCACAGAAACGGTGTCCAGGCTACCCTGACTTTAGACAAATGAGGGGCAAACGAGCTGATTTTGGACACTGTCTTGGGCTGCGCCCCTCATGGAAACCTCCAGCCAGAGGTTAAGATGATTGACTATATGCAATAAGATGAGGGCCATGTGGGAGTGTTTTGGTTTTAATTTTGGTCATTTGTGTGGCATTGGAAAAAATGACTGGGTCCACGTGGGCTTGAACTCTGGTGTGATTCCCCTTAGAGACTGGGTTTTTTAACTGAACTCAGAGAAGCATTGCCATGAATTTTGTTGGGATTTTAAGAGGCCATGCATGAAAGTCGCTCTTGGAAACTGAGACCTAGGCCCTGGGTGGATTTCCACAGAGGCCTGGGAATCTCAGCAAGGATATCACATGATTTTATTCTTAAAGAAATGGCAGCCATAGTTGAGAGTCAAAACACACATGGACCTCACATTGTAGACCTCAATGGGCCTGGCCTAATGTGACCTTTTGTCCACTCTTTGGGAAGCCATGCCTGTGAGAGTTCTCCAGAGATTTCATTGAAATGAGCTTCCTCACCATTTAATGTTTGCTGAATGAACTGAAACCCACAGTGCCTCCAACTTCATGCTTGAAAAATGGCTAGATAAATACCATGAAATTTTTGAAATTCCTATGACCAGGTGGCACTGGAGAAACATTGGATGTCCTGTTGCTGATCATGAGTATACCAGACAGTGCCTTGATTTACTGAGTTTCATGAAAATGGTGTAGAACAGAGATGCCAGAAATTTGGAGCCTGCTGAGTAGTGGGTCTAGAGCAGTGGTGGGGAGGTGTTTGATAAAACATCCGTGGTAGGGCCATGTGGATCTACCATTGGATTCCAAATGGCTTGTAACTGACATGGTGCAGCCAACAGACCCTTATATGTAAAGGCATCTTGTTATATGGAGAGTTTTCAGAGGAAAATTAAGAATCAGGTTGATATGGACAAGGGGGCAATGGGGCAAGCTGTGAGAGATAGGAGCCTAGTTGGTGCATTCTCTTGCAGACCCTGACCCACCACACGTGACAGAACTCCCTCCAGCACTGTGTCCCAGTTTAGCTCCTAGTATTTCGTGAAACAAATACCAAACTCACAGTGCAGCAGCAAAAACACCACAAAAAGTGGAAGAGGACCAAATGGCTTCACAGTCCACACGGGGAGACACTTAGTCCCCAGTGGCCTCAGTTTACCTACAAAGAGAGGATTCAGCACTGCTTCATCTTGTTCATTGGAAAATAAGAAACCATGTCCTCCAGGTCACATAGATGCAGACCCAGCTTTGATGTTCTCACTACAGAGGAAGCCAAATCTCCTGAAAACAACATATATTTCAAGTGTGGAAGCTCAGAGGCAGTTTCTCAAAAAGTTTTTAGGCCAGCAGAGCTCCATGTTTGTGGAGTGTTTACCCTGTCCCTTAGTTTTGGAAACTTCTCTACCACCTCCAAGGTTGTGAACTCCTGAGCATTTTCCATTCCAGATATGTATTCACTGATTTTGTAACTCTTCTCCTCTAATTGTGTCTTACTTGGGGTGAAGGTAATGTCAAGGCATTGTTCTGGATGAGAGCGGGAGGATATTTGTGCAGCATATATTTACATACACATTGGATTCATTTTCCAATTTTCCATTCGAAATACTGAATCCCTGACACTAACCCATACCTAGTAGACTCAGACTATTCATCCTAATATAATGGAGAAAATTAACCCAACACATTAGAAATACAAGTACTTCAGAGGAGACATGTTGTATAGTTGGACTTGACATTCGCATTATATAAGGTAGGAGTTATTAATCTAGTCAAATTTATTTCAAATATTCTCCATGTGTTTTAAACTTAACAAATATGTGAATTCTTGTTTCCTTTTTCTGTAGTCTCTTCACACACGTATATTTATATGCATATATAGAATCCTACCAGGTATCACACGTACATTTTTGTGAGGTGGCTGTCTTGGCAGATACAAATTGTGAGAAGAGTTCACTCCTCCTAAATGCTGTTGGAAATGAAAATTCAACTTATAGGAGAGCGTCCTAGTAGAACAACATTATACATTAACTCATGTTCAGTAAAATAAATATTTTTGCATTTGTGGATGATACATATTTACTGATGAATTTCGATTGGCATTTATATTGGTACTTTTTAATGTCTGTGAGTTGTGTGTGTGTGTGTGTGTGTGTGTATAGATATAGATATAGATATAGATATACTCTCCAAATTTTTCAAAATATGAAATATATGCGTCTAATATACACTCTCTAAATTCATTCATGTTCATGTATGTGGATTTATAATCCACTTTTCACAAGATTATAATCAGAAATATTCATCCACCTGAAATACATATTTGTTTCCTAGTACTGAAAACTAACTTCAGTGAATGGTGCATACAAATCCTAATTATTCTACAGTAACTGACCCAGTCTAACATCAATGCAAGTAGACTCCTATGGGACATGATCTGTAATTTGTCATTCATTTGTATTCGACACTGGTACATTATTGTTTCTTCAGTTTTTGCACATCACAGGATATACATTTCATCCACAAGTTCACAAATTAATAAGCATTTGTTTCAACTTTCACCACTTCTTGCTTCAGAACACATGTATTGTCAGGGTTTCTTGACTGGTCTTTTCGTGAGACTTCTTTCCAAACACATTATTTTGAATTTCCATAATCATTTTGAAGCAAAACTCACACACTCTTCATGATAAACCAAAACACAAATATTTCCATTACATATATACCTGGTTGGAATGAATGATTGTATATCAATATACGATTTCCTTTAATTTTTCAGATATCAGTTCAATTCATTATTTAAAGTTCAAAAAAGTTATATTATTTATTCACTGTATGGTCTATTCATGCTTTTTCTCTATGTTCCTAGAAACAGGGTACACCTCTTTGTACCCCCGATTCTCATTTTACATCTTCAATATATTGCTCCCAGAAATGGTGAAAGAAATACTCATGTCACCTCATTATCACAGTAATATTATGGACAAAAAATGGAAAGGTCACACTTATGATTGTACCAAAGCCTAAATGGAAAGTGAACATGGATTTCTAAAAACATCCATGTCCAGGTTGCCTAATGCTGTCAATTGTCAATCTTATTGGTGACTACATATTTGTTTTTTTCCTAATTTATATATTCAAACTCAACCCTGTTGAAAATGTCTAATTCTATCACTCACTTTATACTTTGCCTGATTTCGTAATGTTTCTATTGATATCTGCTTTTCTACATATTTTCCCCAGTTCAACATAGTGACTGACTCTTCATATGTGCTGACATTTTCATTCACTCAACAACCGAAAGTCTATTGCTAAAGAACTTTTGGTCCAAATCCTATACTCACTCTTTTTCCTAAACCTACCGACTATCTTCCTAATCCTACTGAATATCCCTTTTTGACTGGATGTTCTCTTCTAAATTCAATCATCCAATGTACAAGGTCTTATGCCATTGTATATCGAATTATCTGAGGCATCTTTGCAGAACATCATTCAAAGCTAAGTATCCCAATCAAGGGCAAAACCCTTCTGGGCTTCGAATCATACCTAGATTTCTGTTTTCCTACTTATATTTCACCTCTATATTCTTGTAAATATTGCAGGTTCCCAATACCATTATTCATCACACAGACTCACTCGTAACCCAAATCAAACCTGTTTTTAACCAGAAGAATACACTGTTCCCTCAATCATTTTACAGAAGAGCAGGGACAGAGTGGTTCTTACAATACAGGAAAGTTGGGGACCTTCCACCTGATGAGAACCTCAAATGTCCATGCACAAATGATACCTGGAGAAGTTGTAGGCAGGTATGAAGCACCTGAGAGAGCAAAAGTCATCTTCCATGGCAAACAACCTGGTCAGGATGAAGGGATGTGTCTGAATCTGCCTCTCTCTCTTCTTATTGTACAGAAGATGGACCAAACCAGGGCTGAGTGGAGAGCTGTTCCCGGGTGCCAATGGTGATATACATTCTACCTTATGAAAGTGTCACAGGAAGTAGGGGCAACCTCCATCTTATGTTACCCTTGGAAGCAACTGTTAGGACAAAGTGGTTGCCAAGGCAGTGACCTCATTCAGTTCCAAAGAATGTGACATACCTCATTTCCTTGGTGATGGAACTCTCTGAACTTGGTATCCAAGAAGCCAGGCACCCAGAGGCAGTCCCAGTCCCAGTCCCAGTGGGCTCACTTGTTTGGATTTACCAAGGACAGAGTCAGTTTTCTTGGTACCTAATGATGTGAGGATGGCCAAATGCCAGGAGAGCTCTGAAGATGGACCTTTCCTGAGAAAACAGGTAGTGGCTAACCACTTTTTCCTGACATCTTTACAGAGTTGGTCAAGGAAACAAGATCTGAGAGAAGACAGGCCATTTCGGGGGAACATAGTATGGCCCACCAGTCAGAGGACACTCCGGATAGTCACAGACGTACTTGGGGGAAGGAGGTGCCTTTGTGGGAGTGGGTTGGGTTTGTTGTTTTGTCTCATGTTCTGAGAATAGATAGGAAAGGCGGTTTGTTTGGTTTGGAGTGGACAGTTTCTAGTAAGTCATTTGACATGGCGAGTGTTTCTCTTTCTGTGTATCCCACTGTGTCCGTTGTTGTAGACATTAGAAAAGAGAATGCATTAATGGATGTGTCCTGTCTAGTATAAATCTTCCCATAATTCATCCTGCCCAATATATGAATGGACTGCAGCTTGTCTTATTGATGTGCAACACCTGCTATCTTTCTAAGTTGTTGTTTTCTTCCTGAATTCTGGCCACTCTCCAGAATAGGCTCATGGATTTGTGTCCAAAATATGTACCATCTCCAAGCTCTGTGACATGGCCATGTACTGGATAGCTGAAGAGAATGGCGAGCATCTCAGAAAACTCAGATATCAGTGTGACCAGGAAAGTCTCAGTGCAGAAACCCTGCTTTGGGCCTTTTGCTTACTTATTGTTGTGTTGCACTGAATGTCAGGAAGGTCTTTGCCTCAGGCCACCCCTTTGTGAAGCCTGAAGAAAACAGTTTTCAAATGGAAATGAATGGGCCTCACCTGTGGCTCTTTATCAGCCTCTTGGACCTGTGTGTGGCTGTGACTTAGATTCTCAGCACCTGATGGATCTTAAGAATGATCCCATTTGAGCTTCCAAAACCAAAATGGCAAAAAATTTCATTCATTGTGGATGAAGTCTCTTGCCTTCCTCTGTTAGGTTCCTGCACTCCATCAAATGACAATAGGGATTCTTTGGGTCAAATGAGTTCTTCAAAGCCCTGCAGAGGTGCTTGTGTTTTCGCATGACTCTAAATCACCTAAAGAATCGATACCTAAAATCAGTAGGCCTCAAATTGGAGAAACAAAGAAGTATTAACGGCAGGATTATTTGTTCACTCCTGGTTCACAGAAACGGTGTCCAGGCTACCCTGACTTTAGGCAAATGAGGGGCAAACGAGCTGATTTTGGACACTGTCTTGGGCTGCGCCCCTCATGGAAACCTCCAGCCAGAGGTTAAGATGATTGACTATATGGAATAAGATGAAGGCCATGTGGGAGTGTTTTGGTTTTAATTTTGGTCATTTGTGTTGCATTGGAAAAAATAACTGGGTCCACGTGGGCTTGAACTCTGGTGTGATTCCCCTTAGAGACTGGGTTTCGGAACTGAACTCAGAGAAGCATTGCCATGAATTTTGTTAGGATTTTAAGAGGCCACGCATGAAAGTCCCTCTTGGAAACTGAGACCTAGGCCCCGGGTGGATTTCCACAGAGGCCTGGGAATCTCAGCAAGGATATCACATGATTTTATTCTTAAAGAAATGGCAGCCATAGTTGAGAGTCAAAACACACATGGACCTCACATTGTAGACCTCAATGGGCCTGGCCTAATGTGACCTTTTGTCCACTCTTTGGGAAGCCGTGCCTGTGAGAGTTCTCCAGAGATTTCATTGAAATGAGCTTCCTCACCATTTAATGTTTGCTGAATGAACTGAAACCCACAGTGCCTCCAACTTCATGCTTGAAAAATGGCTAGATAAATACCATGAAATTTTTGAAATTCCTATGACCAGGTGGCACTGGAGAAACATTGAATGTCCTGTTGCTCATTATGAGTATACCAGACAGTGCCTTGATTTACTGAGTTTCATGAAAATGGTGTAGAACATATTTGTGTATGCAAATATGTGCTACACAAAATCTTCCTACTCTCATTCACAACAATACCTTGACACTATCTTTGCCCCAAGTAAGACAAAATAAAAGAAGAAGAGTTAGAAAATCTGTGAATACATATCAGGAATGGAACATGATTGCGAGTTCACAATCTTGGAGGTGGTAGTGGAGTTTCCAAAAGTAAGGGACAGGGTAAATATTGCACAAATATGGAGATGTGCCAGCCTAAAGACTTCTGGAGAACCTGCCTCTGAGGTTGGCCACTTGAAGTATATGTTGTTGTCAGGACCTATGGCTTCCTTTCTAGTGAGACCACCAAAGCTGGGTCTCCATCTATGTGACCTGCAGAACATGGTTTCTTATTTTCCAAAGAAAGTGAGGCAGCAAGGCTGAATTCTCTCTTTGTAAGTAAACTCTTGCCACTGAAGGCTAAGTGTGGCCCCGTGTGGACTGTGAAGCCATTTGGTAATCCTCCACTTTTCATGGTGTTCTTGCTGCTACACTGGGAGTTTGGTATTGGCTTCAGGAAATACAAGAAATTCAACTGGGTCACAGTGCTGGAGGGAGATCTGTCACGTGTTGTGCGTCAGGGTCTGCAGGAGAATGCACCAACCAGGCTTCTATCCCACATAGCTTGCCCCCTTGACCATAGCAACCTGATTCTGAACATTGACCTGAAACCTCTCCATTCAACAAGATGCCTTTACATACAAGGGTCTGCTGGCTGCACCATGTCAGTTACAAGCCTTTTGGCAGATCCACATAATCCCAACACAGAAGTTTTATCACAGACCTGCAAAAAACTCCTCTAGGCCCACTACTCAACAGACTTTAACTTATTTGCATCACTGTTCTACACCATTTTCATGAAACCCAGTCAATCAAGGCACTGTCTGGTACACTCATGATCAGCAACAGGAAATCCAAAGTGTATCCAGTGACACCTGGTGATGGGAATTTCAAATTTTTATGATGTTTATCTAGCCATTTTTCAAGGATGAGGTTGGAGGCACTGTGGGATTTAATTCATTCTGGAAACATCAAATGGTGAGAAAGCCCATTTCAATGAAACATCTGGAGAACTCTCACAGACAAGACTTCCCAAAGAGTGGCCAAATGATCAAATGAAGCCAGGCCCATTGAGGTCTACAATGTGAGGTCCATGTGTGTGTTTACTCTCAACTATGGCTGTCAAGTCTTAAAGAATAAAATCATGTGATATTCTGGCTCAGATTCCCAGTGCTCTGTGGGAAGCCCCCTGGACCTAGATCTCAGTTTCCAAAGGCCACTACCATGTGTGGCCTCCAAAAATCCCAACACAATTCATGGCAATACATCTCTGCAGTAATTTCCAAACTCAGTCTCTAAGAAGACTCACACCAGAGTTCAAGCCAAGGTGGACCCAGTCATCTCTTCCATCAGCCAAACAAATGACCACAATTAAAACCAAAATACTCCCACATGGCTCTCAACTACTTCCACATAGACACTCATCATTACCTCTGGCTGGAAGTTTCCATGAGGGGCGCAGCTGAAGACAGTATCCAAAATATGCTCCCTACCCTCATTTGTCTAAAGTCAGGGTGGCTTGACAACCTATCTGTGAACAAGGAGTGATCAAATAGGCCTGCCATTAATACTGCTCTGCTTCTCCAATTTGAGCCTAATGTCTGTGGGGTTTAGATTCTTTATGTGAATTGGAGTCATGAGAAAATCCAAGCACCTATGGGCTTGCCTCTGCAGGGCTTTGAAAAACTTTTTGAACCAAAGGATACCTATTCTCACTTGATGGAAATCAGGAACCTTACAGAGGAAGGCGAGAGACTTCATCCACAAGACTGCTCTTTTTCCATTTTGGTTTTGGATGCACACATGAGATCTTTCCTTAGATTCATCAGGTGGTGAGAATCTAAGTCACAGCCTCACACAGGGCCAAGAGGCTGATTCAGACACATCCCTTTCCATGGCAATTAAGCAAAGAGCCACAGGTGATGCTCATTATTTTCCATTAGAAAACTGTTTTCTTCAGGCTTCACAAAGGGGTGGACTGAGGCAAAGACCTTCCAGACATTCAGGGCAACGGAACAATAGGTAAACAAAAGGCCCAAATCAGTGTTTCTCCACTGACACTTTACTGGTCACACTGATATCTGAGTTTTCTGAGTTCCTCTCCATTCCCTTCATCTATCCAGTACAAGGCCATGTTACAGAGTTTGGAGGTGGTACATATCTTTTACACAAAACCATGAGCCTATTCTTGAGAGTGGCCAGAATTCAGGAAGAAAACAGGAACTTAGGAAGATAGCAGGTATTGCCCATTCATAAGGAAAGTCGTAGTCCATTCATAAATTTGGCAGGATGAATGCTGAGAAGCTTTCTACTAGACAGAACACATCCATTGATGCATTCTCTTTTCTAATATCTATAACCACAGACACAGTGGGATACACAAACCCACAACCACACCCACAAAGGCAACACTTTCCTCCAAGTTGGTCTGTGACTATCCAGAGTGTCCTCTGACTGGTGGGCCATACTATGTTCCCCAAAATTGCTTGTTCTGTCTCAAATCTGCTTTCCTTTGCCAACTCTTGAAGTAGTCAGGAGTCAGCGGTGAGCCAATACCTGCTTTATCAGGAAAGAACCATCTTCAGAGCTTCCCTGGCATTTGGCCATCCTCACATCAGTAGGTAAGTGCCGTAGCCCGGCTGGCTGGGCAAAATAACCGGGGGGGTGACGAACAACTTGTGTAGACTGATGCAGCAGGCCTGGAAGCCGTTTATTGTTGAATAAGAGCGGTATTTATACATTTTACACAGCCTATCTAATTAGCATGAAATAGATACAGCAGTCAAACAATAAGGAATCTCCACACTTAATGGCTCGCTTTTGTTACTTCACAAACCACTCCCTCTGGCATTTTGCCAGGCGCCATCCAGACTTCTTTACAGGCTCTAACATTTCTCTGGCAAAATAACAGGTGCCAATCTGACTTGTTTACAGACGTTAACATTTCCCCCTTTTGTTTAATTTAAATAAGGACCATAGTGTTTTTTACAGAAACACCATAAATAACCTGCTAGAAACAGAAAGGGAGGATACAAAATGTTACAATACCAATCCAATTGATGGCTCCATGCAAGAAGCCCTTGGAAAACTTATACCAGCAATGACACCGTTAGCAAAGATACCGAGTTACAAGTTGTTGTAGATTACAGTCTGTTGTCTCAGTCCAGATAAAGCAGTGTCTCAATAGATTAACTCAGAGTTCAGGTAAATCACAGTCCAGGTAAGTTCTCCAGGCAGCTAGCTTAAGTTGTAGTAGCAGAAACAGCGATAGCTCCGAAGTCTCCTCGGGTTCTCAGCCGAAGTTTCCTCCAGTTCTCAGCAACATTGTAAATTCTTCCACCTTTGTTTTCACCGGCACTTGGACGAAGGCAGGAACTCCGGATGGCTAAAGAAAATCCTGTAGCATTTCACTAAGAAAACAACCTTCTGAACAATTTTAGTACATTATCTCAAGGTTTTTTACATTTGAAATAAGCCTTAATAGTACTCATTACTCATCAGCCTGCAGGTGTGGGAGACCCATTGTAGTTACTGGCCTTGGAAACGATCAAACTTCAGGGATGCCAGTGGCATCTTCTGCCAGCTGTAGCATCCTGGGCAGCCCCAGATGGCCCCAGGGAGAGTCCTGGGCTCAAACTTCTTCCGGGCACAGGGAGCAAAACCCTGCGAGACTGTGCCTCCAGGTCAGGTCTAGATTTGGGCTCACAGTGGTGATCCGCTCCCCCGGGCAGGGGGGCGGGGAAGAGCCCTCAACTGCCTCTTGGAAAATTCTTACTGCGCCATGATCGGCTTGGGCAGGTGGCAGCCGCCTTGTCATTTCACGCACCCTCCAGTATCGAAAAGTATTCAGTAATAGCCTTTTGCTGCAACTTTTTCCTGATAATCCTTCTTCTTCTGAACTTTCTTTTTCTTTCTGACTAGAGTTTCTGGGCTTTTATCAACACATGCCCTAACTATTCTTGGTTCCACTGGGGTGCCTTTTTCTCTTATCAATTTACTTCTCACCCCTTCCATATTTTCATCACAAAGACAATACAACATTTCAAGACAAAACAAGACACAAACATACTGCATCAATCTTCTCCATTTTCTCGAAATGGTCATTTTTCCTATCGCCCTATCTGCCTAGGGACGAGCAGATTGCTCCCGTCCTATCTATGGACAGAAAGCTTTTTTCGACCCTTACCCGTGAGTGTCCCAGGGCTCCCCGTAACGGGCCACCATCTGCCGCAGTCCCGCTGCAGCAGAATAACCTGGGGGGTGACGAATAACTTGTGTATGTTGATGCAGCAGGAATGAGAGCCGTTTATTGTAAGATCTGAGCGATATTTATACATTTTACACAGCCTATCTCATTAGCATAAAATAGATACAGCAGTCAACCAATAAGGAATCTTCACACTTAATGGCTCGCTTTTGTTACTTCACAAACCACTCCCTCTGGCATTTTGCCAGGCACCATCCAGACTTGTTTACAGACTCTAACATTTCTCCAGCAAAATAACAGGTGCCAATCTGACTTGTTTACAGACCTTAACAGGTAAGAAGAAAGACTGACTCTGTCTTTGGTAAATTCAAACAAGTGAGACCACTGGGACTGGGATTGGTAATTTCTCTGGGTGCCTGGCTTCCTGGATCCCAAGTTCAGAGACTTTCATCACCAAGGAAGTGAGGTGTGGTCACTTCTTTCAGGAACTGAATGAGGTCACTGCCTTGGCTACCACTTTGTCCTAACAGTTGCTTCCAAGGGTTCCATGAGATGGAGGCTGCCCCTACTTCCTGTGACAATTTCATATGTTAGAATGGTATATCAACCATACGCACCTGGGAAGAGCTTTCCACACAGGCCTGGTTTGGTCTACTCTACATTAAGAAGAGTGAGGCTGATTCAGACACATTCCTTCATCCTTCCAGGTTGTTTGCCATGGAGATGTCTTTTGCTCTCTCAGGTCCTTCATAGCTGCCTACATCTTCTCCAGAGATCATTTCTGCACGTACCTTTGATGTTCTCAGCAGGTGGAAGATCCCATACATTCTTGTATTGTAAGACCAACACTGTCGCTGCTCTTCAGCAAAGTTAGATTGAGGGAACAGTGTATGATTAGTGTTATTAACATGTTCGATATGGGTTAGGAACCATTCTGCTGCATGAATAATGGTATTGGGAACCTGTGATATTTACAAGAATATAGAGGTGAAATATATGTACGAAAACAGAAATCTAAGTAAGATTTGAAGCCCAGAAGGTCATTTGTCCCTTGATTGGGATACTTAGCGTTGAATTACATTCTGCACAGATGTTTCAGATAAATCGATATAAAATGGCATAGGACCTTTCACCTTGGATGATTGAATGTAGAAGAGAACATCCAGTCAAAAAGTGATAGTGGGTAGGATTAGGAAGATAGTCGGTAGGTTTAGGAAGAAGAATGAGTGTAGGATTTGGAACAAAAGTTCTTTAGAAGTAGGGTATCGCTAAGAGAGTGAATGTAAATATCAGCACATGTGACGAGGAAGTCACAATGATTAACTGGGGAAAATATGTAGGAAAGCAGATATCAATAGAGACATTACAAAATCAGGCAAAGTATAAAGTGAGTGACAGGATTAGACATTTTCAACATGGTTGAGTTTGAATATATAATCTTAGGAAGAAACAAATATGTAGTCACCAATAGGATTTTCATTTGAGAGCATTAGGCAACCTGGACATGGATGTTTTTAGTAATCCATGTTCACTTTCCATTTAGGTTTTGTACAATCATAAGTGTGACCTTTGCTTTTTGTGTCCAGAATATTACTGTGATAAAATGTATATGTAGATCAGGTGACATGAGTATTTCTTCCACCATTTCTGGGAGCTATATTTTGAGGACGTATAAATTAGTATTGGGGGTACAAAGAGGTGTACCTGTGTCTATGAATATAGAGATAATTCGTGAATAGACTGTACTGTGAATAAATAATATAACTGGTTCCACTTTAAATAATGGATTGAATTGATATCTGAAACTAAGTAAGAAATCTTATATTTATATAGAACCATTCATTCCAACCAGTTACACATCTAATGGTAATATTAGTGTTATGGTTTATTGTGACGGGTTTGTGAGTTTTGCTTCAAATGTGATAATGGAAATCGAAAATAATGTGTTTGGAAAGAAGTCTCATGAAAAGAGCAGTCAAGAAACATGGAGGAATACATGTGTTCTCAAGCAGGAAGTGATTGAAAGTGAAACAAATGCCTATAAATTTGCGAAATTTTGATGAGACATATATGCTATGATGTGCATAAACTGAAGAAATAGTAATGTACCAGTGTTGAATAAAAATGAACGTCAAAATGCACATCATGTCTACTTGCATTGATGTTCAACTGGGTCAGTTACTGTAGAAATATTAGGATTTTGGGGGGGGATTAATAATACAATTTATTTTAGCACTAGCATGCCACAGAATGTAGAGGAAAGATCAATGGATTTTTAGTTATAGCACTAATAATCTAACATTTAGTGACTATTTTGGATAGTCTAAAATTACATAAGGCTATGTAACATAATTTTTTTTTATTTAACATTCATCAAAGCTTGGAATTTTCATAATATTTCTTCTTTTTTATTTTTTATTTTTTCAGTTGTTGATTGACCTTCATTTTGTTTATTTGTATGTGGTGCTGAGAATAGAACCATGTGCCTTACACATGCTAGAAAAGCATGTTACCACTGAGCCACAAACCCAGCCCCTCCACTTTTATCTTAACATCATACACTCATGTCCCTCTTCTTTACTCACTTTCTTCCCCATTTTCCCCCTTCTCTCCCTTCCTTTTTCGTTTCCCCTCCATATCTATTTTTCTCTCATGTCATTACAAACAGTAGTATGCTATGAAATTTAAGTTTAAGACTGTTTTTTATAGTCATTCTTTTTCTTGAGAAAATCTAAAAATTATAATCACCTGATAGATATATTACAATACATTTATTACACATATGTATCTATATTCATGCATATGCATTACATATATTATATATATATACATATATATTTAAAAGTACTTTGATTTTCCTGTTAGAAATAATATAGACCAAGTCTTTCTTAATTCTCAATTCTTCCATAATTAACATCTTACAGTGAAAATCAAATAAACATATTTAAGTAAAAAGGTATCATTCTTATTTATCAATACTGATAATTTAAGGTTTTATATCACATTAAGCTGTAATATGGCATATTAACTCTTATGAATTAGAGAAATTTTATTTGAACAACCTATTATTTAAGGACCATATGCACTGACATTTTAAATGGCGTTCTTGTGATTTCTATTTCTATCAATTGTGTATTAATTGCCAAATACTTATTTTAGTACTTTTCATGTTCATAATTGATATAAAGTCAATTGTTTCATTCTTCTTGTAAGTAGTTACTTATTACAGTAGGGACATTATTAATAATACAACATCTTTATAAGAAAAATGGTACAAATTTATTTTCATGCAAAATTAAGAATAATTGCATGCTCTAAATGTTTGATTGTTGATACTTATAATAAAGAGCTTTTGATGAGTCTCTTCCCCAGTAAAACATAAAATGCAAAGATAATGTCCAAATAAAGATAAGAAAAATACACATTATCAGCTAGAAACTATTAAATAAAAGATGAAAAGAACAATCCAACACATTGTACGAACTTGTCAGATGAGGTAGTATTCTGGAAGAATAGCCTAAGACTAGACCTTGTCCATGTCAAAATATTCACGAAAAAAATGAAGTATGAAAAGTGTAGAAAATGCTATGAATTTTTCATGAAGATAGGTGAATTATCCTTTCATCTCAATTTATGTGCATTTTCTGGTAAAATAAATTTGTGATATTTACAACTACACAAAACAAAGTTTCTGCATAGCAAAATGAATACATCTGAACCCATTTTTAGCTGATTTCTTCCCACTAAATTTTAAACCTTTATTTATTTATTTATTTATTTTTATTGGTTGTTCAAAACATTACAAAGCTCAAGATATATCATCTTTCATACATTTGACTCAATTGGGTTATGAACTCCCATTTTTTCCCCAAATACGAATTGTAGAATCACATCGGTTACACATTCACACTTTTACATAATGGCATATTAGTGACTGTTGTATTCTGCTACCTTTTCTATCCCCTACTATCCACCCTCTCCTCCCCTCCCATCTTCCCTCTCTACCTCATCTGCTATTGTTCAATTCTCTCCATTGTTTCCCCCCCACTTCCCCTCACAACATTTTATATGCGATTTTGTGTAACATTGAGGGTCTCCTACAATTTTCATAAGCTTTCCCTTCTCTCTCCCTTTCTCTCCCCCCATTCGTCTTTGTTTAATGTTAATATTTTCCTCATGCTCTTCCTCCCTGTTCTGCTCTTATTTGCTCTCTTTATATCAGAGAAGACATTTGGCATTTATTTTTTAAGGACTGGTTAGCTTCGCTTAACATAATATGCTCTAATGCCATCCATTTCCCTGCAAATTCTATGATTTTGTCATTTTTGTGCTGTGTAATACTCCATTGTGTATAGATGCCACATTTTTTTATCCATTAATCTATTGAAGGGCATCTAAGTTGGTTCCACAGTCTAGCTATTGTGAATTGTGCCGCTATGATCATTGATGTGGCAGTATCCCTATAGTACGCTCTTTTAAGATCCTCAGGGAACAGTCCAAGAAGGGTGATAGCTGGGTCAAATGGTGGATCCATTTCCAGCTTTCCCAGGAATATCCATACTTCTTTCAAAATTGGCCTCACCAATTTGCAGTCCCACCAGCAGTGTACAAGTGTACACTTTTCCCCACATCCTCACCAACACTTATTGTTGTTTGACTTCATAATGGCTGCTCATCTTACTGGAGTAAGATGGTATCTTAAGGTGGTTTTGATTTGCATTTCTCAGACTGCTAGAGATGGTGAGCATTTTTTCATGTACTTGTTGATTGATTGTATGTCCTCCTCTGTGAAGTGTCTGATTAGGTCCTCGGCCCATTTGTTGATTGGGTTATTTGTTATCTTATTTTTTAATATTTTGAGTTCTTTGTATATTCTGCATATTAGGGCTCTATCTGAAGTGTGAGGGGTAAAAATTTGTTCCCAGGATGTAGGCTCTCTATTTACCTCTCTTATTGTTTCTCTTCTTGAGAAAAAAACTTTTTAGTTTAAGTAAGTCCCATTTGTTTTTTTCTTGTTATTAACTCTTGGGCTATTGATGTCTTATTAAAGAATTTGGAGCCTGACCCCACAGTATAAAGATCGTAGCCAACTTTTTCTTCTATGAGACGCAGTGTCTCTGATTTGATATCTAGCTCCTTGATCTATTTTGATTTAACTTTTGTGCATGGTGAGAAAACGGGATTCAGTTTCATTTTGTTGCATATGGATTTCTAATTTTCCCTGCACCATTTGTTGAAGATGCTATCCTTCATCCATTGCATGTTTATAGCCACTTTATCAAATATAAGAAAGTTGTAATTTTGTGGATTGGTTTCTCTGTCCTCCATTCTATACCATTTGTCCACCTGCCTGTTTTCATACCAGTACCACACTGTTTTTGTTACTATTGCTTTGTAGTAAAGTTTGAACTCTGGTATCGCTATACCTCCCGATTCACACTTCCTGCTTAGAATTTCTTTTGCTATTCTGTGTCTTTTGTTTTTCTATATGAATTTCATGATTGCTTTATCATTTCTACAAGAAATGCCATTGGGATTTTGATTGGCATTGCGTTAAACCTGTATAGAACTTTGGGTAATTTCGCCATTTTGATGAATTTAGTTCTGCCTATCCATGAACAGGGTACATTTTTCCATCTTCTAAGATCTTTTTCTATCTCTCTCTTTAGGGTTCTGTGGTTTTCACCTCTTTTGTTAGGTTGATTTCCAAGTATCTTATTTTCTTTGAGGATATTGTGAATGGAGTGGTTTTCCTCATTTCAATTTCAGAAGTTTTGTTGCTGATATACAGGAATGCCTTTGATTTATGCGTGTTGGTTTTATATCCTTCATTTATTAACTCTAGCAGTTTCTTTGTAGACCCTTTTGGGTCTGTTAAATATATTACCATGTCATCCACAAATAGCGATAATTCAAGTTCTTCTTTTCCTATTTTTATGCCTTTAATTTCTTTTGTCTGTCTAATTTCTCTGGCTAGTATTTCAAGAACTAAATTGAATAGAAGTGGTGATAGAGGGCATCCCTGTCTTGTTCCAGATTTCAGAGGGAATGCCTTCAGTTTTCTCCATTTAGGATGATCCTAGCCTGAGGTTTAGCATATATAGCTTTTACAATGTTGAGGTAAGTTCCTGTTATTTCTAGTTTTTCTAGTGTTTTGAACATAAAGGGATGCTGAACTGTGTCGAATGTTTTTACTACATCTATCGAGATGATCATATGGTTCTTGTCCTTAAGTCTATTGATGTGGTGAATAGCATTTATTGATTTCCGTATATTGAACCAGCCTTGCATTCCAGGGAAGAATCCTACTTGATCATGGTGCACAACTATTTTGATATGCTTTTGGATTCAATTCACACGGATTTCATTGAGAATTTTTGCATCCAAGTTCATTAGAGATATTGGTTGTAGTTTACTTTTTTGAAGTGTCTTTGTCTGGTTTTGGGATCAGGGTGATTTTGGACTCTGAGAATGAATTTGGAAGCGCTCCTTATTTTTCTATTTCTTGATATAGCTTGAAAAGTATTGGTACTAATTCTTCTTTGAAGGTTTTTTTGAACTCTGCTCTATACCCATCAGGTCCAGGGCTTTTTTTGGTTGGTAGTATTTTGATGGCTTCTTCTATTTCTTCCTTTGTTTTTGGTCTGTTTAAATTGTGTGTGTCTTCCTGACTGAATCTGGGCAGATCGTATGACTTAAGAAATTTGTCGATATTTTAACTATCTTCTATTTTATTGGAATATAGGGTTTCAAAATACTTTCTAATTATCTTCTGTATTTGTGTACTGTCTGTTGTGATATTGTCTTTTTCATTCCATATGTTAGTAATTTCAGTTGTCTCTCTTCTTCTCATCCTTAGCATGGCTAAGGGCCTGTAAATCTTATTTATTTTTTCAAAGAACCAACTTTTAGTTTTATCAATTTTTTCAATGTTTTTTTTTGTTTCAATTTCGTTGATTTCTGCTCTAATTTTAATTATTTCTTGTCTTCTACTACATTTGCTGTTGTTTTGCTCTTCCTTTTCTAGGTTTTTGATGTGTACTGTGAGTTTATTTATTTGTTGTTTTATTCTTTTTTTGAGGAAAGAACTCCAAGAAATGAATTTCGCTCTTAAAACTGCCTTCTTTGTGTCCCATAGATTCCAGTACGATGTGTCTGTATTGTCATTTGATTCTAAAAATATTTTTATCTCCTCCTTTATGTCTTCTGTAACCCATTGATCATTCAGTAGAATATTGTTCATTTTCCATGTGATGTAGGATTTTTTCTTCCTTCTTTTATCATTGATTTCCAGTTTCATTCCATTATGATCAGATATGGTGCATGGTATTTTCTCCACGCCTTTATATTTACTAAGAGTTGCCCAATGGCATAATATATGGTCTAACTTGGAGTAGGATCCATGTGCTGCTGAGAATAAAGTGTATCCACTTGATGATGGTTGATGTATTCTATATATGTCGGTTACGTCAAGGTTATTGATTGTGCTGTTGAATTCTATTGTTTCTTTATTCAGTTTTTTATAGAGGATCTGTCTAATGGCGAGAGCGGTGTGTTGAAGTCACCCATAATTATTGTGTTGTAGTCTATTTGACTCTTGAACTTGAGGCGAGTTTGTTTTATGAGCATTGCAGCTCAATTGTTTGGTGCATACCAATTGATAATTGTTATGTCTTGTTGGTGGATGGTTCCTTTTAACAATATATAGTGTCCTACTTTATCCCTTTTGATTAATGTAGGTTTGAAGTTGATTTTATATGATATGAGTATGGCCACTCCTGCTTGCTTCCGAGGGCCATATGAGTGGTATGATTTTTCCCAACCTTTCACTTTCAGCCTGTGTATGTCTTTACCTTTCATATGAGTCTCTCGAAGGCAGCATATTGTTGGATTTATTTTTTTGATCCAGGTTACTAGCCTATGTCTCTTGATTGGTGAGTTTAGATTTTTAACATTTAAGGTTACAATTGAAATATGATTTGTACTTCCAGTCATGTTTATTTATTTATTTATTTTAATTTGGGTAGTTTTTACTTTTTGGTTTTTTTCTTACCCCTTTACTGAGATACCTCCCGCTGTTAGTTTTGGGCACTATTTTTCAATTCCTCTTCTTGTAGTATTTTGCTCAAAATGCTTTGCAGTGCTGGTGTTCTGTCTGCGAATTCTTTTAGCTTTTATTTATCAGGAAGGACTTAATTTCATTGTCAAATCTTAAGCTTAATTTTGTTGGATACAGTATTCTTGGTTGGAATCCATTATTTTTCAGTGTTTGAAATACATTGTTCAAAGATCTTCTCGCTTTCAATGTCTGTGATGAAAAATCAATTGTTAACCTTATTGGTTTACCCCTGAATGTTATCTGCCTACTTTCTTTCGTAGCTTTTAATATTCTCTCCTTGTTCTGTATGTTGGCTATCTTCATAATTATATGTCTTGGAGTTTGTCTATTATGGTTTTGAATGTTTGAGGTCCTGTAGGCTTCCAGGATATGGCAATCCATTCCATCTTTCATCTCTGGGAAGTTTTCTAGAATTATTTCATTTAATATGTTGTTCATTCATTCGGTTTGAATTTCTATGCCTCCTTCTATCCCGATGACTCCCAATTTTGTTTTTTTTATGACATCCCATATCTCTTGAATAGTTGCTCATGGGATTTAAGCATGTTTTCTGTGTTGACTATATTCTTTTCAAGTTGACAAACTTTGTCTTCATTATCTGATGTTCTGACTTCTACTTGATCTAGTCTATTTGTAATATTCTTGTTTGAGTTTTTAATTTGGTTTATAGTTTCCTGCATTTCTAGAATTACTGTATGATTTTTTAAAAGATCTCTATCTCCTGGTAAAGCTTGTTCTTTGCCATTTGAATTTGTTTGTTTAATTCATTTTCAAAATATACTTTTATCCTTAGACTTGCTGCCTCATGTCTTCTCTCTTATTCCTTTCCATCTGAGTTAGGTATGACTTAAGTTTTTTCCCTATCCCTGTTTCTGATGCTTCTAGGTTCTCCTGTAGTATTAAGTTGTCCTTCATTGTTTGTAAAACTTGTTTTCCCTTGTTTTTTCATGATGTTCACGTCATTTTCCAGATCTATTTGATTGCTGTGTTTCTGCTCTCTTCTATAGATTTGTTATGGGTTTATATATCTCTGTTTTCTCTCCTTTGTGTTGGTAGACTATGCCTGCTTAAGTGGATTCCGCTGTTAAGGAATTCTGACGGCCGAGCTCCAGTGATGTCACCTCTCTGCTGTGGTGGGCCCCAGGCTCCTTGCCGGAGTGTCCGAATTGGGTGGGTGGACTGGATTGTCTCTGGTTGGTTTCAGCTCCCGGTCGCTGGCAGGCCGGCAGTCTCCAGCCACCCAGTAGCGCGGGCAGCTTGTGGTCTGTCTTCAGCTGGTGGGTGATCTCTAGCCACACAGTTGCGCGTTCGGTCGCCGGCAGGCGCGCGTTCTCCAGCCGTCAAGACATAGCGTCAGCAGGTGGGCTGGCGCCAGCAGGAAGGTGGTCTCCAGTTGCCCAGTCACACTGGCAGTGGGCCGGCGTTCTCCAGCCAGCCAGTCAGGAGGGCCTGGCCTCTAGTCCCCTGGTTTATCCTGCTAGTCCTGATTTCTCCTGCTAGACCAGATTTCTCCTGAGTGATGCTTCTCGCAGCTCAAACTGTTCTCTGGGTCTGCCGTTTGTTGGGTGGGGAGGGTGTCTATTGGGAACCCTGGAACTCTATTGTTTTAATTTTTTTCGCTTGCCCATCGCCCCGCACTGGCTAGACAAGTTTCATTTTTGCCGCTGATGGGAAGGGGAGATGAACGTCAGGTGCCTCTAGTTTTCCCCCAGTCTTTATGCAGACTTGCTCTGATTATTCCTCCCCCAAAAGCCTAGGAGATATTTTATGCGAATTCCCCTCTGTATGTGAGATGAGCTGAGAAACACACACCTGTTTTATTCTTGCAATCTGTCAGGGAGTGGTGGTGGTTACTTCAGCTCTCCAAGATGGTGGCTGTTGGTTTCCTTTGTGGAGTTTCTGCTTTGGGGCATAGAAATGTACTGCTAACTTCCCTGTCTGAAATCCCGAATTCAGCTGGGGGCTCAGTGGATGCTCAGCCAGCAGGATTCCACAGAATCCGCAGCAACGTTTCTCCCTGCTTGCTGGTCGCTTCTCGGTGGTGCCTCACCATTTGTAGACACAGGGCAGGTCACGCGGATCAATCAGAATGGATCTCCAGTTGCACAAGTGGCTTGTGTTTGAGACTCAATTACCGGACCTCGGTGGTGGAAATCATTCTTCTAGGTTTCGGTAAACACCCATTTTCCTGTAAGATCCTAACAAGATAGTTTTTCATTGCTCTAACTCGTTATTCACTTGCGCAGTGGCAGGGTACACTGGGTGTGATACACTGTCTTCACAGCCATCTTGCAATGCCGAAATATTAGGATTTGGATGCACCATTTACTGAAAACTGTTTCAGTAGTAGGAAAAAATATGTATTTCAGGTGGATGAATATTTCTGAGAATAATTTTTTAAAAATTGGATTATAAATCCACATACATGAATATGAATGAATTTAGGGAGTGCAAAATAAGACACAAATATTTCATATTTTGAAAAATCTGGAGAGTATATATATATATATATGTATATATATATATATATATATATATATATATATATATATATACACACACACACACACAGACATTAAAAACTAGCAATATATATGCCAATCAAAATTCATCGTGAAATACATATCATCCACAGACCCAAAAATATTCATATACTGAACATGGATTTATGTATAATGTTGTTCAACTAGGAGGCTTACCCATAGGTTGAATTTTCAGTTCCAACAGCATTTAGGAGGAGTGATCTCTTCTCACAATTTGTATTTGCCAAGTCAGTCACCTCACAAAAATGTACGTGTGATACCAGGTACAATTCTATATGTGCATATAAAATTACATGTGCTGAATAGGCTACAGAGAAAAGGAGACAGGAATTCACATATTTGTTAACTTTCAAAACACACGGAGAACTATTTCAACAAAAAAAATGACTAGATTTATAACTCCTACCCTATATAATGCAAAAGGCAATTCCAACTATACACCATGCCTCCTCTGAACTGCTTGTATTTCTATTCTGTTTTGGTTATTATTTTCTATCATATTACGATTAGTAGTCAGAGTCTAGTATGGTAGGGGTTAGAGTCAGGGATTCAGTATTTCGAATGGAAAATTGGAAAATGTATCCAATGTGTATGCAAATATGTGCCACACAAAATCTTCCCACTCCTCCAGAACAATGGCTTGACATTATCTTCGCCCCAAGTAAGACATAATTAGAGGAGAAGAATTAGAAAATCAGTGAATACTTCTCTGGAATGTAATATGCTAAGAAGTTCACTACCTTGAAGGTGGTACAGGAGTTTCCAAAAGTAAGGGACAGGGTGAACACTCCATAAACATGGAGCTCTGCTGGCCTAAAGACTTCTTGAGAAATTTCCTCTGAGGTTGGGCACTTGAAACATATGTTGTTATGAGGAGCTTTAGCTTCCTTTGTACTGAGATCATCAAAGCTGGGTCTGCACCTATGTGACCTGTAAAACATAGTTTCTTATTTTCCAATTAACATGAGACACCAGTCCTGAATTTGATCTTTGTAGGTAAACTGTGGCCACTGGGTTCTAAGTGTCTCCCTGTGTGGACTGTGAAGCCATTTGTTCATCCTCCAATTTTCATGGTGTTTCTTGCTGCTGTATTTGCTTATGAAGTAAAAAAAAGATCACCTGGGACACAGTGCTTGAGGGAGTTCTGTCACGTGTGGTGGGTCAGGGTCTGCAAGAGAATATACCAACAATGCTTCTATTCCACATAGCTTTTCCCCTTGACCACAGCAACATAATTCTCAACATTGCCCTGAAACCTCTCTATATAACAAGATACCATTACATATAAGGGTCTGCTGGCTGCACCATGTCAGTCACAAGGCATTTGGAAGCCAATGGAAGATCAACATGGCCCCACCACAGATGTTTTATCACACACCTCCCCTCCTCTGATCTAGGCCCACTACTCAGCAGGCTCCAATTTACTGGCATCTCTGTTATACACCATTTTGATGAAACCTAGTCAATCAAGGCACTGTCTGGTATACTCATGATCAGCAACCGGTGTTCCAAATTTTCTCCAGTGCCACCTGGTCATGGAAATTTCAATAATTTTATTGTATTTATCTAGCCATTTTTCACGGATGAAGATGGAGGCACTGTGGATTTCAATTTGTACAGGAACCATTAAATGATGAGAAACCTCATTTCGATGAATGCTCTGTAGAACTGTTAAAGACAAGGCTTCCCAGGGAGTGGCCAAAAAGTCACATGAAATCAGACCCATTGAGGTCTACAATGTGAGGTCCATGTGTGTTTTGACTGTCACCTATGCCTACCAAGTCTTTCAGAAAAAAAAAATCATGTGGTATCCTCGCTGAGATTCCCAGTGCTCTGTGGAAAGCCACCCTGGGCCTAGATCTCAGTTTCCAAGGGAGACTCTCATGCGTGCCCTCCTAGAATCCCAACACAATTCATGGCACAAGTTCTCTGAGATCAGATCCAGAATGCACTCTCTAAGTGTAATCACACCAGAGTTCAAGCCCATGTGGACCCAGGCATCTCCTTTAACAGCCACATAATGACCACAATTAAACCAAAACACTCCCACATGGCCCTCATCTTTTTCCATATAGATACTCATCATAACCTCTGGCTGGAGGTTTCCATGAGGGGCACATTCCAAGACAGTGTCCAAATAAGCTCCCTTGCCCCTCATTTGCCTAAAGTCAGGGTGGCCTGGACATACTTCCTGTGAACCCGGAGTGATCAAATAGGCATGCCGTTAATACTGCACCGCTTCTTCAATTTGAGGCCTACTGAGTTAGAGGTATAGATTCTTTATGTAAATTAGAGTCATGAGAAAACCCAAGCACCTTTGCAG
>NW_027515471.1:0-78165 GCF_048772815.1 Callospermophilus lateralis
ATTTTTGTTCTTCTAGGTTGAAGCGATTCGTTTACAGTAGGAGTTTTTATTTTAGGTTTCACTCTGTTCTCTCCTATATATATAGATGAATTTGGAACTCTAAATCCAACATGGTTTGTAGTAGCTCTTTGAATCTTGACAAAATAAAGCAGTTCTCAGTTTTGTCTCTATGATTTGTTTCCGCTTCAAGTAGCCCTAAGCAGAGACTGTGGAAAAGCACTTTCATTAAGAGGGTTTGCCAAGCTTCTAAGAAATAACGAGTTTCCGAAATACCAGCAAATATTTTTTCACCAAATCTTGATGATACTTGGTGGTAAGGACAAGTACACAAATCCCACTTGGCTCACCAAATTTTGTTCTTCTACATTGAAGCATTCGTCTACAGTAGTAGATTTTATTTTTAGGTTTTACTCTGTTCTCTCCTATATAGATCGATGAATTTGGAACTCTAAAACCAACATGGTTTGTAGTAGCTCTTTGAAACTTGACAAAATAAAGGAGTTCTCAGTTTTGTCTGTATGATTTGTTTCCGCTTCAAGTAGCCCTAAGCAGAGACTGTGGAAAAGCACTTTCATTGAGAGGGGTTGCCAAGCTTCCAAGAAATTACGAGTTTCCGAAATACCAGCAAATAGTTTTTCACAGAATGTTGATGATACGTGGGGGTAATGACAAGTCCACACATCCAACTTGGCTCACCAAATTTTGTTCTTCTAGGTTGAAGCGTTCGTTTATATTAGCAGTTTTTATTTTAGGTTTCACTCTGTTCTCTCCTATATAGATCGATGAATTTGGAAATCTAAATCCAACATGGTTTGTAGTAGCTCTTTGAAACTTGACAAAATAAAGGAGTTCTCTGTTTTGTCTCTATGGTTTGTTTCCTCTTCAAGTAGCCCTAAGCACAGATGGTGGAAAAGTACTTTCATTGAGAGGGGTGGCCAAGCTTCCAAGAAATTACTAGTTTCCGATATACCAGCAAATATTTTTTCACCCAATCTTGATGATACTTGGTGGTAATGATCGGTACACAAATCCCACTTGACTCACCAAATTTTGTTCTTCTAGGTTGATGCGTTCGTTTTCAGTAGCAGTTTTTATTTTTAGGTTTCACTCTGTTCTCTGCTATATAGATAGATGAATTTGGAACTCTAAATCCAACCTGGTTTGTAGTAGTTCTCTGAAACTTGACAAAATAAAGGAGTTCTCAGATTTCTCTGTATGGTTTGTTTCCTCTTCAAGTAGCCCTGGCACAGACTGTGGAAGAGCACTTTCATTGAGATGGGTTGCCAAGCTTCTAAGAAATAACGAGTTTCCAAAATACGAGCAAATATTTTTTCACCCAATCTTGATGATACTTGGTGGTGAAGATCGGTACACAAATCCCACTTGGCTCACCAAATTTTGTTCTTCTAGGTTGAAGCGTTCGTCTACAGTAGCAGTTTTTATATTTAGGTTTCACTCTGTTCTCTCCTATATAGATAGATGAATTTGGAACTCTAGATCCAATATGGTTTGTAGTAGCTCTTTGAAACTTGACAAAATAAAGGAGTTTTCAGTTTTTTCTCCATGATTTGTTTCCACTTCAAGTAGCCCTAAGCAGAGACTGTTGAACAACACTTTCATTGAGAGGGGTTGCCAAGCTTCCAAGACATTATGAGTTTTCGAAATACCAGCAAATATTTTTTCACCCAATCTTGATGATACGTGGTGGTAATGACAAGTCTACAAATCCCACTTGGCTCACCAAATTTTGTTCTTCTAGGTTGAAGCGTTTGTTTACAGTAGCAGTTTTTATTTTAGGTTTCACTCTGTTCTCTCCTATATAGATAGATGAATTTGGAACTCTAAATCCAACATGGTTTGTAGTAGCTCTTTGAAACTTGACAAAATAAAGGAGTTCTCAGTTTTGTCTCTAAGGTTTGTTTTTTCTTCAAGTAGCCCTAGGTACAGACTGTGGAAAAGCACTTTCATTGAGAGGGATTGCCAAGCTTCCAAGAAATTATGATGTTTCCGAAATAGCAGCAAATATTTTTTAACCCAATCTTGATGATACTTTGTGGTAATGATCGGTACACACATCCCACTTGGCTCAAAAATTTTGTTCTTCTAGGTTGAAGCGTTCATCTACAGTAGCAGTTTCTATATTTAGGTTTCACTCTGTTCTTTGCTTTATGTAGATGAATTTGGTATTCTAAATCCAATATGGTTTGTAGTAGTTCTTTGAAACTTGACAAAGTAAAGGAGTTCTCAGTTTTGTCTCTATGATTTGTTTCTGCTTCATGTAGCCCTAAGCATAGACTGTGGAAAAGCACTTTCATTGAAAGGGGTTGCCAACCTTCCAAGAAATAACGAGTTTCCGAATTACCAGCAAATATTTTTTCACCCAATCTTGATGATACTTGCTGGTGAAGATTGGTACACAAATCCCACTTGGCTCAGCAAATTTTGTTCTTGTAGGTTGAAGCGTTTGTCTACAGTAGCAGTATTTATATTTAGGTTTCACTCTGTTCTCTCCTATATAGATAGATGAATTTGGAACTAGAAATCCAATATGGTTTGTAGTACCTCTTTGAAACTTGACAAAATAAAGGAGTTCTCAATTTTGTCTCTATGATTTGTTTCCGCTTCAAGTAGCCCTAAGCAGAGACTGTGGAAAAGCACTTTCATTGAGAGGGGTTACCAAGCTTCTAAGAAATAACGAGTTTTCGAATTACCAGCAAATATTTTTTCAACCAATCTTGATGATACTTGGTGGTGAAGATCGGTACACAAATCCCACTTGGCTCACCAAATTTTGTTCTTCTAGATTGAAGCGTTCGTCTACAGTAGCAGTATATATATTTAGGTTACACTCTGTTCTCTCCTATATAGATAGATGAATTTGGAACTCTAAATCCAACATGGTGTGTAGTAGCTCTCTGAAACTTGACAAAATAAAGGAGTTCTCAGTTTTGTCTCTATGATTTGTTTCCACTTCAAGTAGCCCTAAGCAGAGACTGTGGAAAAGCAATTTCATTGAGAGGGGTTGCCAAGCTTCCAAGAAATTACGAGTTTCCGAAATACCAGCAAATATTTTTTTACCCAATATTGATGATATGCAGTGGTAATGACAAGTCGACATATCCCACTTGGCTCACCAAATTTTGTTCTTCTAGGTTGAAGCGTTCGTTTACAGTAGCAGTTTTTATTTTTAGGTTTCACTCTGTTCTCTCGTATATAGATAGATGAATTTGGAACTCGAAATCCAACATGTTTTGTAGTGGCTCTTTGAAA
The DNA here is from genome assembly GCF_048772815.1 of Callospermophilus lateralis. Taxonomy (NCBI): domain Eukaryota; kingdom Metazoa; phylum Chordata; class Mammalia; order Rodentia; family Sciuridae; genus Callospermophilus; species Callospermophilus lateralis. Next base: position 3,271 of record NW_027515471.1, read on the forward strand.
CTTGACAAAAAAAAAGAGTTCTCAGTTTTGTCTCTATGGTTTGTTTCCTCTTCAAATAGCCCTAGGCACAGATGGTGGAAAAGCACTTTCATTGAGAGGGGTGGCCAAGCTTCCAAGAAATTACCAGTTTCCGATATACCAGCAAATATTTTTTCACCCAATCTTGATGATACTTGGTGGTAATGATCGGTACACAAATCCCACTTGACTCACCAAATTTTGTTCTTCTAGGTTGATGCGTTCGTTTTCAGTAGCAGTTTTATTTTTAGGTTTCACTCTGTTCTCTGCTATATAGATAGATGAATTTGGAACTCTAAATCCAACATGGTTTGTAGTAGCTCTCTGAAGTTTGACAAAATAAAGGAGTTCTCAGTATTCTCTCTATGGTTTGTTTCCTCTTCAAGTAGCCCTAAGCAGTGACTATGGAAAAGCACTTTCATTGAGAGGGGTTGCCAAGTTTCCAAGAAATTACGAGTTTCCGAAATACCTGCAAATATTTTTTCACCCAATCTTGATGATACGTGGGGTAATGACAAGTCCACACATCCAACTTGGCTCACCAAATTTTGTTCTTCTAGGTTGAAGCGTTCGTTTACAGTAGGAGTTTTTATTTTTAGTTTTCACTCTGTTCTCTCCTATATATATAGATGAATTTGGAACTCTAAATCCAACATGGTTTGTAGTAGCTCTTTGAATCTTGACAAAATAAAGCAGTTCTCAGTTTTGTCTCTATGATTTGTTTCCGCTTCAAGTAGCCCTAAGCAGAGACTGTGGAAAAGCACTTTCATTAAGAGGGTTTGCCAAGCTTCTAAGAAATAACGAGTTTCCGAAATACCAGCAAATATTTTTTCACCCAATCTTGATGATACTTGGTGGTAAGGACAAGTACACAAATCCCACTTGGCTCACCAAATTTTGTTCTTCTACATTGAAGCATTCGTCTACAGTAGTAGATTTTATTTTTAGGTTTTACTCTGTTCTCTCCTATATAGATTGATGAATTTGGAACTCTAAAACCAACATGGTTTGTAGTAGCTCTTTGAAACTTGACAAAATAAAGGAGTTCTCAGTTTTGTCTGTATGATTTGTTTCCGCTTCAAGTAGCCCTAAGCAGAGACTGTGGAAAAGCACTTTCATTGAGAGGGGTTGCCAAGCTTCCAAGAAATTACGAGTTTCCGAAATACCAGCAAATAGTTTTTCACAGAATGTTGATGATACGTGGGGGTAATGACAAGTCCACACATCCAACTTGGCTCACCAAATTTTGTTCTTCTAGGTTGAAGCGTTCGTTTATATTAGCAGTTTTTATTTTTAGGTTTCACTCTGTTCTCTCCTATATAGATCGATGAATTTGGAAATCTAAATCCAACATGGTTTGTAGTAGCTCTTTGAAACTTGACAAAATAAAGGAGTTCTCTGTTTTGTCTCTATGGTTTGTTTCCTCTTCAAGTAGCCCTAAGCACAGATGGTGGAAAAGTACTTTCATTGAGAGGGGTGGCCAAGCTTCCAAGAAATTACTAGTTTCCGATATACCAGCAAATATTTTTTCACCCAATCTTGATGATACTTGGTGGTAATGATCGGTACACAAATCCCACTTGACTCACCAAATTTTGTTCTTCTAGGTTGATGCGTTCGTTTTCAGTAGCAGTTTTTATTTTTAGGTTTCACTCTGTTCTCTGCTATATAGATAGATGAATTTGGAACTCTAAATCCAACCTGGTTTGTAGTAGTTCTCTGAAACTTGACAAAATAAAGGAGTTCTCAGATTTCTCTGTATGGTTTGTTTCCTCTTCAAGTAGCCCTGGCACAGACTGTGGAAGAGCACTTTCATTGAGATGGGTTGCCAAGCTTCTAAGAAATAACGAGTTTCCAAAATACGAGCAAATATTTTTTCACCCAATCTTGATGATACTTGGTGGTGAAGATCGGTACACAAATCCCACTTGGCTCACCAAATTTTGTTCTTCTAGGTTGAAGCGTTCGTCTACAGTAGCAGTTTTTATATTTAGGTTTCACTCTGTTCTCTCCTATATAGATAGATGAATTTGGAACTCTAGATCCAATATGGTTTGTAGTAGCTCTTTGAAACTTGACAAAATAAAGGAGTTTTCAGTTTTTTCTCCATGATTTGTTTCCACTTCAAGTAGCCCTAAGCAGAGACTGTTGAACAACACTTTCATTGAGAGGGGTTGCCAAGCTTCCAAGACATTATGAGTTTTCGAAATACCAGCAAATATTTTTTCACCCAATCTTGATGATACGTGGTGGTAATGACAAGTCTACAAATCCCACTTGGCTCACCAAATTTTGTTCTTCTAGGTTGAAGCGTTTGTTTACAGTAGCAGTTTTTATTTTAGGTTTCACTCTGTTCTCTCCTATATAGATAGATGAATTTGGAACTCTAAATCCAACATGGTTTGTAGTAGCTCTTTGAAACTTGACAAAATAAAGGAGTTCTCAGTTTTGTCTCTAAGGTTTGTTTTTTCTTCAAGTAGCCCTAGGTACAGACTGTGGAAAAGCACTTTCATTGAGAGGGATTGCCAAGCTTCCAAGAAATTATGATGTTTCCGAAATAGCAGCAAATATTTTTTAACCCAATCTTGATGATACTTTGTGGTAATGATCGGTACACACATCCCACTTGGCTCAAAAATTTTGTTCTTCTAGGTTGAAGCGTTCATCTACAGTAGCAGTTTCTATATTTAGGTTTCACTCTGTTCTTTGCTTTATGTAGATGAATTTGGTATTCTAAATCCAATATGGTTTGTAGTAGTTCTTTGAAACTTGACAAAGTAAAGGAGTTCTCAGTTTTGTCTCTATGATTTGTTTCTGCTTCATGTAGCCCTAAGCATAGACTGTGGAAAAGCACTTTCATTGAAAGGGGTTGCCAACCTTCCAAGAAATAACGAGTTTCCGAATTACCAGCAAATATTTTTTCACCCAATCTTGATGATACTTGCTGGTGAAGATTGGTACACAAATCCCACTTGGCTCAGCAAATTTTGTTCTTGTAGGTTGAAGCGTTTGTCTACAGTAGCAGTATTTATATTTAGGTTTCACTATGTTCTCTCCTATATAGATAGATGAATTTGGAACTAGAAATCCAATATGGTTTGTAGTACCTCTTTGAAACTTGACAAAATAAAGGAGTTCTCAATTTTGTCTCTATGATTTGTTTCCGCTTCAAGTAGCCCTAAGCAGAGACTGTGGAAAAGCACTTTCATTGAGAGGGGTTACCAAGCTTCTAAGAAATAACGAGTTTTCGAATTACCAGCAAATATTTTTTCAACCAATCTTGATGATACTTGGTGGTGAAGATCGGTACACAAATCCCACTTGGCTCACCAAATTTTGTTCTTCTAGATTGAAGCGTTCGTCTACAGTAGCAGTATATATATTTAGGTTACACTCTGTTCTCTCCTATATAGATAGATGAATTTGGAACTCTAAATCCAACATGGTGTGTAGTAGCTCTCTGAAACTTGACAAAATAAAGGAGTTCTCAGTTTTGTCTCTATGATTTGTTTCCACTTCAAGTAGCCCTAAGCAGAGACTGTGGAAAAGCAATTTCATTGAGAGGGGTTGCCAAGCTTCCAAGAAATTACGAGTTTCCGAAATACCAGCAAATATTTTTTTACCCAATATTGATGATATGCAGTGGTAATGACAAGTCGACATATCCCACTTGGCTCACCAAATTTTGTTCTTCTAGGTTGAAGCGTTCGTTTACAGTAGCAGTTTTTATTTTTAGGTTTCACTCTGTTCTCTCGTATATAGATAGATGAATTTGGAACTCGAAATCCAACATGTTTTGTAGTGGCTCTTTGAAACTTGACAAAAAAAAAGAGTTCTCAGTTTTGTCTCTATGGTTTGTTTCCTCTTCAAATAGCCCTAGGCACAGATGGTGGAAAAGCACTTTCATTGAGAGGGGTGGCCAAGCTTCCAAGAAATTACCAGTTTCCGATATACCAGCAAATATTTTTTCACCCAATCTTGATGATACTTGGTGGTAATGATCGGTACACAAATCCCACTTGACTCACCAAATTTTGTTCTTCTAGGTTGATGCGTTCGTTTTCAGTAGCAGTTTTATTTTTAGGTTTCACTCTGTTCTCTGCTATATAGATAGATGAATTTGGAACTCTAAATCCAACATGGTTTGTAGTAGCTCTCTGAAGTTTGACAAAATAAAGGAGTTCTCAGTATTCTCTCTATGGTTTGTTTCCTCTTCAAGTAGCCCTAAGCAGTGACTATGGAAAAGCACTTTCATTGAGAGGGGTTGCCAAGTTTCCAAGAAATTACGAGTTTCCGAAATACCTGCAAATATTTTTTCACCCAATCTTGATGATACGTGGGGTAATGACAAGTCCACACATCCAACTTGGCTCACCAAATTTTGTTCTTCTAGGTTGAAGCGTTCGTTTACAGTAGGAGTTTTTATTTTTAGTTTTCACTCTGTTCTCTCCTATATATATAGATGAATTTGGAACTCTAAATCCAACATGGTTTGTAGTAGCTCTTTGAATCTTGACAAAATAAAGCAGTTCTCAGTTTTGTCTCTATGATTTGTTTCCGCTTCAAGTAGCCCTAAGCAGAGACTGTGGAAAAGCACTTTCATTAAGAGGGTTTGCCAAGCTTCTAAGAAATAACGAGTTTCCGAAATACCAGCAAATATTTTTTCACCCAATCTTGATGATACTTGGTGGTAAGGACAAGTACACAAATCCCACTTGGCTCACCAAATTTTGTTCTTCTACATTGAAGCATTCGTCTACAGTAGTAGATTTTATTTTTAGGTTTTACTCTGTTCTCTCCTATATAGATTGATGAATTTGGAACTCTAAAACCAACATGGTTTGTAGTAGCTCTTTGAAACTTGACAAAATAAAGGAGTTCTCAGTTTTGTCTGTATGATTTGTTTCCGCTTCAAGTAGCCCTAAGCAGAGACTGTGGAAAAGCACTTTCATTGAGAGGGGTTGCCAAGCTTCCAAGAAATTACGAGTTTCCGAAATACCAGCAAATAGTTTTTCACAGAATGTTGATGATACGTGGGGGTAATGACAAGTCCACACATCCAACTTGGCTCACCAAATTTTGTTCTTCTAGGTTGAAGCGTTCGTTTATATTAGCAGTTTTTATTTTTAGGTTTCACTCTGTTCTCTCCTATATAGATCGATGAATTTGGAACTCTAAATCCAACATGGTTTGTAGTAGCTCTTTGAAACTTGACAAAATAAAGGAGTTCTCTGTTTTGTCTCTATGGTTTGTTTCCTCTTCAAGTAGCCCTAAGCACAGATGGTGGAAAAGCACTTTCATTGAGAGGGGTGGCCAAGCTTCCAAGAAATTACTAGTTTCCAATATACCAGCAAATATTTTTTCACCCAATCTTGATGATACTTGGTGGTAATGATCGGTACACAAATCCCACTTGACTCACCAAATTTTGTTCTTCTAGGTTGATGCGTTCGTTTTCAGTAGCAGTTTTTATTTTTAGGTTTCACTCTGTTCTCTGCTATATAGATAGATGAATTTGGAACTCTAAATCCAACCTGGTTTGTAGTAGGTCTCTGAAACTTGACAAAATAAAGGAGTTCTCAGATTTCTCTGTATGGTTTGTTTCCTCTTCAAGTAGCCCTGGCACAGACTGTGGAAGAGCACTTTCATTGAGATGGGTTGCCAAGCTTCTAAGAAATAACGAGTTTCCAAAATACGAGCAAATATTTTTTCACCCAATCTTGATGATACTTGGTGGTGAAGATCGGTACACAAATCCCACTTGGCTCACCAAATTTTGTTCTTCTAGGTTGAAGCGTTCGTCTACAGTAGCAGTTTTTATATTTAGGTTTCACTCTGTTCTCTCCTATATAGATAGATGAATTTGGAACTCTAGATCCAATATGGTTTGTAGTAGCTCTTTGAAACTTGACAAAATAAAGGAGTTTTCAGTTTTTTCTCCATGATTTGTTTCCACTTCAAGTAGCCCTAAGCAGAGACTGTTGAACAACACTTTCATTGAGAGGGGTTGCCAAGCTTCCAAGAAATTATGAGTTTTCGAAATACCAGCAAATATTTTTTCACCCAATCTTGATGATACGTGGTGGTAATGACAAGTCTACAAATCCCACTTGGCTCACCAAATTTTGTTCTTCTAGGTTGAAGCGTTCGTTTACAGTAGCAGTTTTTATTTTAGGTTTCACTCTGTTCTCTCCTATATAGATAGATGAATTTGGAACTCTAAATACAACATGGTTTGTAGTAGCTCTTTGAAACTTGACAAAATAAAGGAGTTCTCAGTTTTGTCTCTAAGGTTTGTTTTTTCTTCAAGTAGCCCTAGGTACAGACTGTGGAAAAGCACTTTCATTGAGAGGGATTGCCAAGCTTCCAAGAAATTATGATGTTTCCGAAATAGCAGCAAATATTTTTTAACCCAATCTTGATGATACTTTGTGGTAATGATCGGTACACACATCCCACTTGGCTCAAAAATTTTGTTCTTCTAGGTTGAAGCGTTCATCTACAGTAGCAGTTTCTATATTTAGGTTTCACTCTGTTCTTTGCTTTATGTAGATGAATTTGGTATTCTAAATCCAATATGGTTTGTAGTAGCTCTTTGAAACTTGACAAAGTAAAGGAGTTCTCAGTTTTGTCTCTATGATTTGTTTCTGCTTCATGTAGCCCTAAGCATAGACTGTGGAAAAGCACTTTCATTGAAAGGGGTTGCCAACCTTCCAAGAAATAACGAGTTTCCGAATTACCAGCAAATATTTTTTCACCCAATCTTGATGATACTTGCTGGTGAAGATTGGTACACAAATCCCACTTGGCTCAGCAAATTTTGTTCTTGTAGGTTGAAGCGTTTGTCTACAGTAGCAGTATTTATATTTAGGTTTCACTCTGTTCTCTCCTATATAGATAGATGAATTTGGAACTAGAAATCCAATATGGTTTGTAGTACCTCTTTGAAACTTGACAAAATAAAGGAGTTCTCAATTTTGTCTCTATGATTTGTTTCCGCTTCAAGTAGCCCTAAGCAGAGACTGTGGAAAAGCACTTTCATTGAGAGGGGTTACCAAGCTTCTAAGAAATAACGAGTTTTCGAATTACCAGCAAATATTTTTTCAACCAATCTTGATGATACTTGGTGGTGAAGATCGGTACACAAATCCCACTTGGCTCACCAAATTTTGTTCTTCTAGATTGAAGCGTTCGTCTACAGTAGCAGTATATATATTTAGGTTACACTCTGTTCTCTCCTATATAGATAGATGAATTTGGAACTCTAAATCCAACATGGTGTGTAGTAGCTCTCTGAAACTTGACAAAATAAAGGAGTTCTCAGTTTTGTCTCTATGATTTGTTTCCACTTCAAGTAGCCCTAAGCAGAGACTGTGGAAAAGCAATTTCATTGAGAGGGGTTGCCAAGCTTCCAAGAAATTACGAGTTTCCGAAATACCAGCAAATATTTTTTTACCCAATATTGATGATATGCAGTGGTAATGACAAGTCGACATATCCCACTTGGCTCACCAAATTTTGTTCTTCTAGGTTGAAGCGTTCGTTTACAGTAGCAGTTTTTATTTTTAGGTTTCACTCTGTTCTCTCGTATATAGATAGATGAATTTGGAACTCGAAATCCAACATGTTTTGTAGTGGCTCTTTGAAACTTGACAAAAAAAAAGAGTTCTCAGTTTTGTCTCTATGGTTTGTTTCCTCTTCAAATAGCCCTAGGCACAGATGGTGGAAAAGCACTTTCATTGAGAGGGGTGGCCAAGCTTCCAAGAAATTACCAGTTTCCGATATACCAGCAAATATTTTTTCACCCAATCTTGATGATACTTGGTGGTAATGATCGGTACACAAATCCCACTTGACTCACCAAATTTTGTTCTTCTAGGTTGATGCGTTCGTTTTCAGTAGCAGTTTTATTTTTAGGTTTCACTCTGTTCTCTGCTATATAGATAGATGAATTTGGAACTCTAAATCCAACATGGTTTGTAGTAGCTCTCTGAAGTTTGACAAAATAAAGGAGTTCTCAGTATTCTCTCTATGGTTTGTTTCCTCTTCAAGTAGCCCTAAGCAGTGACTATGGAAAAGCACTTTCATTGAGAGGGGTTGCCAAGTTTCCAAGAAATTACGAGTTTCCGAAATACCTGCAAATATTTTTTCACCCAATCTTGATGATACGTGGGGTAATGACAAGTCCACACATCCAACTTGGCTCACCAAATTTTGTTCTTCTAGGTTGAAGCGTTCGTTTACAGTAGGAGTTTTTATTTTTAGGTTTCACTCTGTTCTCTCCTATATATATAGATGAATTTGGAACTCTAAATCCAACATGGTTTGTAGTAGCTCTTTGAATCTTGACAAAATAAAGCAGTTCTCAGTTTTGTCTCTATGATTTGTTTCCGCTTCAAGTAGCCCTAAGCAGAGACTGTGGAAAAGCACTTTCATTAAGAGGGTTTGCCAAGCTTCTAAGAAATAACGAGTTTCCGAAATACCAGCAAATATTTTTTCACCCAATCTTGATGATACTTGGTGGTAAGGACAAGTACACAAATCCCACTTGGCTCACCAAATTTTGTTCTTCTACATTGAAGCATTCGTCTACAGTAGTAGATTTTATTTTTAGGTTTTACTCTGTTCTCTCCTATATAGATCGATGAATTTGGAACTCTAAAACCAACATGGTTTGTAGTAGCTCTTTGAAACTTGACAAAATAAAGGAGTTCTCAGTTTTGTCTGTATGATTTGTTTCCGCTTCAAGTAGCCCTAAGCAGAGACTGTGGAAAAGCACTTTCATTGAGAGGGGTTGCCAAGCTTCCAAGAAATTACGAGTTTCCGAAATACCAGCAAATAGTTTTTCACAGAATGTTGATGATACGTGGGGGTAATGACAAGTCCACACATCCAACTTGGCTCACCAAATTTTGTTCTTCTAGGTTGAAGCGTTCGTTTATATTAGCAGTTTTTATTTTTAGGTTTCACTCTGTTCTCTCCTATATAGATCGATGAATTTGGAACTCTAAATCCAACATGGTTTGTAGTAGCTCTTTGAAACTTGACAAAATAAAGGAGTTCTCTGTTTTGTCTCTATGGTTTGTTTCCTCTTCAAGTAGCCCTAAGCACAGATGGTGGAAAAGCACTTTCATTGAGAGGGGTGGCCAAGCTTCCAAGAAATTACTAGTTTCCGATATACCAGCAAATATTTTTTCACCCAATCTTGATGATACTTGGTGGTAATGATCGGTACACAAATCCCACTTGACTCACCAAATTTTGTTCTTCTAGGTTGATGCGTTCGTTTTCAGTAGCAGTTTTTATTTTTAGGTTTCACTCTGTTCTCTGCTATATAGATAGATGAATTTGGAACTCTAAATCCAACCTGGTTTGTAGTAGGTCTCTGAAACTTGACAAAATAAAGGAGTTCTCAGATTTCTCTGTATGGTTTGTTTCCTCTTCAAGTAGCCCTGGCACAGACTGTGGAAGAGCACTTTCATTGAGATGGGTTGCCAAGCTTCTAAGAAATAACGAGTTTCCAAAATACGAGCAAATATTTTTTCACCCAATCTTGATGATACTTGGTGGTGAAGATCGGTACACAAATCCCACTTGGCTCACCAAATTTTGTTCTTCTAGGTTGAAGCGTTCGTCTACAGTAGCAGTTTTTATATTTAGGTTTCACTCTGTTCTCTCCTATATAGATAGATGAATTTGGAACTCTAGATCCAATATGGTTTGTAGTAGCTCTTTGAAACTTGACAAAATAAAGGAGTTTTCAGTTTTTTCTCCATGATTTGTTTCCACTTCAAGTAGCCCTAAGCAGAGACTGTTGAACAACACTTTCATTGAGAGGGGTTGCCAAGCTTCCAAGAAATTATGAGTTTTCGAAATACCAGCAAATATTTTTTCACCCAATCTTGATGATACGTGGTGGTAATGACAAGTCTACAAATCCCACTTGGCTCACCAAATTTTGTTCTTCTAGGTTGAAGCGTTCGTTTACAGTAGCAGTTTTTATTTTAGGTTTCACTCTGTTCTCTCCTATATAGATAGATGAATTTGGAACTCTAAATCCAACATGGTTTGTAGTAGCTCTTTGAAACTTGACAAAATAAAGGAGTTCTCAGTTTTGTCTCTAAGGTTTGTTTTTTCTTCAAGTAGCCCTAGGTACAGACTGTGGAAAAGCACTTTCATTGAGAGGGATTGCCAAGCTTCCAAGAAATTATGATGTTTCCGAAATAGCAGCAAATATTTTTTAACCCAATCTTGATGATACTTTGTGGTAATGATCGGTACACACATCCCACTTGGCTCAAAAATTTTGTTCTTCTAGGTTGAAGCGTTCATCTACAGTAGCAGTTTCTATATTTAGGTTTCACTCTGTTCTTTGCTTTATGTAGATGAATTTGGTATTCTAAATCCAATATGGTTTGTAGTAGCTCTTTGAAACTTGACAAAGTAAAGGAGTTCTCAGTTTTGTCTCTATGATTTGTTTCTGCTTCATGTAGCCCTAAGCATAGACTGTGGAAAAGCACTTTCATTGAAAGGGGTTGCCAAGCTTCCAAGAAATAACGAGTTTCCGAATTACCAGCAAATATTTTTTCACCCAATCTTGATGATACTTGCTGGTGAAGATTGGTACACAAATCCCACTTGGCTCAGCAAATTTTGTTCTTGTAGGTTGAAGCGTTTGTCTACAGTAGCAGTATTTATATTTAGGTTTCACTCTGTTCTCTCCTATATAGATAGATGAATTTGGAACTAGAAATCCAATATGGTTTGTAGTACCTCTTTGAAACTTGACAAAATAAAGGAGTTCTCAGTATTGTCTCTATGGTTTGTTTCCTCTTCAAGTAGCCCTGGCACAGACTGTGAAAAGCACTTTCATTGAGAGGGGTTGCCAAGCTTCTAAGAAATAACGAGTTTCCGAAATACTAGCAAATATTTTTTATCCCAATGTTGATGATACTTGGTGGTAATGATCAGTAAACAAAATCCACTTGGCTCACCAAATTTTGTTCTTCTTGATTGAAGCGTTCGTCTACAGTAGCAATTTTTATATTTAGGTTTCACTCTGTTCTCTCCTATATAGATAGATGAATTTGGAACTCTAAATCCAACATGGTTTGTAGTAGCTCTTTGAAACTTGACAAAGTAAAGGAGTTCTCAGTTTTGTCTCTATGATTTGTTTCCGCTTCAAGTAGCCCTAAGCAGTGACTGTGGAAAAGCACTTTCATTGAGAGGGGTTGCCAAGCTTCCAACAAATTAAGTGTTTCCGAAATACCAGCAAATATTTTTTCTCCCAATGTTGATGATACTTGGTGGCAATGATCAGTACACAATTCCCACTTGGCTCACCAAATTTTGTTCTTCTAGGTTGAAGCATTCGTTTACAGTAGCAGTTTTTATTTGTTGGTTTCACTCTGTTCTCTCCTATACAGATAGATGAATTTGGAACTCTAAATCCTACATGGTTTGTAGTAGCTCTTTGAATCTTGACAAAATAAAGGAGGTCTCAGTTTTTTCTCTATGGATTGTTTCCTCTTTAAGTAGCCCTAGGCACTGACTGTGGAAAAGCACTTTCATTGAGAGGGGTTGCCAAGCTTCCAAGAAATTACCAGTTTCCAAAATTCCAGGAAATATTTTTTCATCCAATCTTGATGATACTTGGTGGTAATGATCAGTACACAAATCCCACTTGGCTCACCAAATTTTGTTCTTCCAAGTTGATGCATTCGTTTTCAGTAGCAGTTTTTATTTTTAGGTTTCACTCTGTTCTCTGCTATATAGATAGATGAATTTGGAACTCTAAATTCAACATGGTTTGTAGTGACTCTTTGAAACTTGACAAAATAAAGGAGTTCTCAGTTTTGTGTCTATGGTTGTTTCCTCTTCAAGTAGCCCTAGGCACAGACGGTGGAAAAGCACTTTCATTGAGAGGGGTTGCCAAGCTTTCAAGAAATTACGAGTTTCCGAAATACCAGCAAATATTTTTTCACCCAATCTTGATGATACGTGGTGGTCATGACAAGTCCACAAATCCCACGTGGCTCATCAAATTTTGTTCTTCTACGTTGAAGCGTTCATCTACAGTAGCAGTTTTTATATTTAGGTTTCACTCTGTTCTCTGCGATATAGATAGAGGAATTTGGAACTCTAAATCCAAAATGATTTGTAGTAGCTCTTTGAAACTTCACAAAAGATAGGAGTTCTCAGTTTTGTCTCTATGGTTTGTTTCCTCTTCAACTAGCCCTGGCACAGACTGCGGAAAAGCACTTTCATTGAGAGGGGTTGCTAAGCTTCCAAGAAATTACATGTTTCCGAAATACCAGCAAATATTTTTTCACCCAATCTTGATGATACTTGGTGGTAATGATAAGTATACAAATCCCACTTGACTCACCAAATTTTGTTTTTCTAGGTTGATGCGTTCTTTTTCAGTAGCAGTTTTTATTTTTAGGTTTCACTCTGTTCTCTGCTATATAGATAGATGAATTTGGAAATCTAAACCCAACATGGTTTGTAGTAGCTCTTTGAAACTTGACAAATTAAGGGAGTTCTCAGTTTTCTCTCTATGGTTTATTTCCTCTTCATGTAGCCCTGGCACAGACTGTGGAAGAGCACTTTCATTGAGAGGGGTTGCCAAGCTTCTAAGAAATAATGAGTTTAAGAAATACCAGCAAATATTTTTTCACCCAATCTTGATGATACTTGGTGGTGAAGATCGGTACACAAATCCCACTTGGCTCACCAAATTCTGTTCTTCTAGGTTGAAGCATTCGTCTACAATAGCAGTTTTTATTTTTAGGTTTTACTCTGTTCTCTCCTATATAGATAGATGAATTTGGAACTCTAAATCCAACATGGTATGTAGTAGCTCTTTGAAACTTGACAAAAAAAAGGAGTTCTCAGTTTTGTCTCTATGATTTGTCTCCGCTTCAAGTAGCCCTAAGGAGAGACTTTGGAAAAGCACTTTCATTGAGACGGGTTGCCAAGCTTCTAAGAAATAACGAGTTTCCGAATTACAAGCAAATATTTTTTCACCCAATCTTGATGATACGTGGTGGTAATGACAAGTCTACAAATCCCACTTGGCTCACCAAATTTTGTTCTTCTAGGTTGAAGCGTTCGTTTACAGTAGCAGTTTTTATTTTTAGGTTTCACTCTGTTCTCTCCTATATAGATAGATGAATTTGGAACTCTAAATCCAACATGGTTTGTAGTAGCTCTTTGAAACTTGACAAAATAAAGGAGTTCTCAGTTTTGTCTCTAAGGTTTGTTTTTTCTTCAAGTAGCCCTAGGTACAGACTGTGGAAAAGCACTTTCATTGAGAGGGATTGCCAAGCTTCCAAGAAATTATGATGTTTCCGAAATAGCAGCAAATATTTTTTAACCCAATCTTGATGATACTTTGTGGTAATGATCGGTACACACATCCCACTTGGCTCAAAAATTTTGTTCTTCTAGGTTGAAGCGTTCATCTACAGTAGCAGTTTCTATATTTAGGTTTCACTCTGTTCTTTGCTTTATGTAGATGAATTTGGTATTCTAAATCCAATATGGTTTGTAGTAGCTCTTTGAAACTTGACAAAGTAAAGGAGTTCTCAGTTTTGTCTCTATGATTTGTTTCTGCTTCATGTAGCCCTAAGCATAGACTGTGGAAAAGCACTTTCATTGAAAGGGGTTGCCAACCTTCCAAGAAATAACGAGTTTCCGAATTACCAGCAAATATTTTTTCACCCAATCTTGATGATACTTGCTGGTGAAGATTGGTACACAAATCCCACTTGGCTCAGCAAATTTTGTTCTTGTAGGTTGAAGCGTTTGTCTACAGTAGCAGTATTTATATTTAGGTTTCACTCTGTTCTCTCCTATATAGATAGATGAATTTGGAACTAGAAATCCAATATGGTTTGTAGTACCTCTTTGAAACTTGACAAAATAAAGGAGTTCTCAATTTTGTCTCTATGATTTGTTTCCGCTTCAAGTAGCCCTAAGCAGAGACTGTGGAAAAGCACTTTCATTGAGAGGGGTTACCAAGCTTCTAAGAAATAACGAGTTTTCGAATTACCAGCAAATATTTTTTCAACCAATCTTGATGATACTTGGTGGTGAAGATCGGTACACAAATCCCACTTGGCTCACCAAATTTTGTTCTTCTAGATTGAAGCGTTCGTCTACAGTAGCAGTATATGTATTTAGGTTACACTCTGTTCTCTCCTATATAGATCGATGAATTTGGAACTCTAAAACCAACATGGTTTGTAGTAGCTCTTTGAAACTTGACAAAATAAAGGAGTTCTCAGTTTTGTCTGTATGATTTGTTTCCGCTTCAAGTAGCCCTAAGCAGAGACTGTGGAAAAGCACTTTCATTGAGAGGGGTTGCCAAGCTTCCAAGAAATTACGAGTTTCCGAAATACCAGCAAATAGTTTTTCACAGAATGTTGATGATACGTGGGGGTAATGACAAGTCCACACATCCAACTTGGCTCACCAAATTTTGTTCTTCTAGGTTGAAGCGTTCGTTTATATTAGCAGTTTTTATTTTTAGGTTTCACTCTGTTCTCTCCTATATAAATCGATGAATTTGGAACTCTAAATCCAACATGGTTTGTAGTAGCTCTTTGAAACTTGACAAAATAAAGGAGTTCTCTGTTTTGTCTCTATGGTTTGTTTCCTCTTCAAGTAGCCCTAAGCACAGATGGTGGAAAAGCACTTTCATTGAGAGGGGTGGCCAAGCTTCCAAGAAATTACTAGTTTCCAATATACCAGCAAATATTTTTTCACCCAATCTTGATGATACTTGGTGGTAATGATCGGTACACAAATCCCACTTGACTCACCAAATTTTGTTCTTCTAGGTTGATGCGTTCGTTTTCAGTAGCAGTTTTTATTTTTAGGTTTCACTCTGTTCTCTGCTATATAGATAGATGAATTTGGAACTCTAAATCCAACCTGGTTTGTAGTAGGTCTCTGAAACTTGACAAAATAAAGGAGTTCTCAGATTTCTCTGTATGGTTTGTTTCCTCTTCAAGTCCCCTGGCACAGACTGTGGAAGAGCACTTTCATTGAGATGGGTTGCCAAGCTTCTAAGAAATAACGAGTTTCCAAAATACGAGCAAATATTTTTTCACCCAATCTTGATGATACTTGGTGGTGAAGATCGGTACACAAATCCCACTTGGCTCACCAAATTTTGTTCTTCTAGGTTGAAGCGTTCGTCTACAGTAGCAGTTTTTATATTTAGGTTTCACTCTGTTCTCTCCTATATAGATAGATGAATTTGGAACTCTAGATCCAATATGGTTTGTAGTAGCTCTTTGAAACTTGACAAAATAAAGGAGTTTTCAGTTTTTTCTCCATGATTTGTTTCCACTTCAAGTAGCCCTAAGCAGAGACTGTTGAACAACACTTTCATTGAGAGGGGTTGCCAAGCTTCCAAGAAATTATGAGTTTTCGAAATACCAGCAAATATTTTTTCACCCAATCTTGATGATACGTGGTGGTAATGACAAGTCTACAAATCCCACTTGGCTCACCAAATTTTGTTCTTCTAGGTTGAAGCGTTCGTTTACAGTAGCAGTTTTTATTTTAGGTTTCACTCTGTTCTCTCCTATATAGATAGATGAATTTGGAACTCTAAATCCAACATGGTTTGTAGTAGCTCTTTGAAACTTGACAAAATAAAGGAGTTCTCAGTTTTGTCTCTAAGGTTTGTTTTTTCTTCAAGTAGCCCTAGGTACAGACTGTGGAAAAGCACTTTCATTGAGAGGGATTGCCAAACTTCCAAGAAATTATGATGTTTCCGAAATAGCAGCAAATATTTTTTAACCCAATCTTGATGATACTTTGTGGTAATGATCGGTACACACATCCCACTTGGCTCAAAAATTTTGTTCTTCTAGGTTGAAGCGTTCATCTACAGTAGCAGTTTCTATATTTAGGTTTCACTCTGTTCTTTGCTTTATGTAGATGAATTTGGTATTCTAAATCCAATATGGTTTGTAGTAGCTCTTTGAAACTTGACAAAGTAAAGGAGTTCTCAGTTTTGTCTCTATGATTTGTTTCTGCTTCATGTAGCCCTAAGCATAGACTGTGGAAAAGCACTTTCATTGAAAGGGGTTGCCAACCTTCCAAGAAATAACGAGTTTCCGAATTACCAGCAAATATTTTTTCACCCAATCTTGATGATACTTGCTGGTGAAGATTGGCACACAAATCCCACTTGGCTCAGCAAATTTTGTTCTTGTAGGTTGAAGCGTTTGTCTACAGTAGCAGTATTTATATTTAGGTTTCACTCTGTTCTCTCCTATATAGATAGATGAATTTGGAACTAGAAATCCAATATGGTCTGTAGTACCTCTTTGAAACTTGACAAAATAAAGGAGTTCTCAGCATTGTCTCTATGGTTTGTTTCCTCTTCAAGTAGCCCTGGCACAGACTGTGAAAAGCACTTTCATTGAGAGGGGTTGCCAAGCTTCTAAGAAATAACGAGTTTCCGAAATACTAGCAAATATTTTTTATCCCAATGTTGATGATACTTGGTGGTAATGATCAGTAAACAAAATCCACTTGGCTCACCAAATTTTGTTCTTCTTGATTGAAGCGTTCGTCTACAGTAGCAATTTTTATATTTAGGTTTCACTCTGTTCTCTCCTATATAGATAGATGAATTTGGAACTCTAAATCCAACATGGTTTGTAGTAGCTCTTTGAAACTTGACAAAGTAAAGGAGTTCTCAGTTTTGTCTCTATGATTTGTTTCCGCTTCAAGTAGCCCTAAGCAGTGACTGTGGAAAAGCACTTTCATTGAGAGGGGTTGCCAAGCTTCCAACAAATTAAGAGTTTCCGAAATACCAGCAAATATTTTTTCTCCCAATGTTGATGATACTTGGTGGCAATGATCAGTACACAATTCCCACTTGGCTCACCAATTTTGTTCTTCTAAGTTGAAGCATTCGTTTACAGTAGCAGTTTTTATTTGTTGGTTTCACTCTGTTCTCTCCTATACAGATAGATGAATTTGGAACTCTAAATCCTACATGGTTTGTAGTAGCTCTTTGAATCTTGACAAAATAAAGGAGGTCTCAGTTTTTTCTCTATGGATTGTTTCCTCTTTAAGTAGCCCTATGCACTGACTGTGGAAAAGCACTTTCATTGAGAGGGGTTGCCAAGCTTCCAAGAAATTACCAGTTTCCAAAATTCCAGGAAATATTTTTTCATCCAATCTTGATGATACTTGGTGGTAATGATCAGTACACAAATCCCACTTGGCTCACCAAATTTTGTTCTTCCAAGTTGATGCATTCGTTTTCAGTAGCAGTTTTTATTTTTAGGTTTCACTCTGTTCTCTGCTATATAGATAGATGAATTTGGAACTCTAAATTCAACATGGTTTGTAGTGACTCTTTGAAACTTGACAAAATAAAGGAGTTCTCAGTTTTGTGTCTATGGTTGTTTCCTCTTCAAGTAGCCCTAGGCACAGACGGTGGAAAAGCACTTTCATTGAGAGGGGTTGCCAAGCTTTCAAGAAATTACGAGTTTCCGAAATACCAGCAAATATTTTTTCACCCAATCTTGATGATACGTGGTGGTCATGACAAGTCCACAAATCCCACGTGGCTCATCAAATTTTGTTCTTCTACGTTGAAGCGTTCATCTACAGTAGCAGTTTTTATATTTAGGTTTCACTCTGTTCTCTGCGATATAGATAGAGGAATTTGGAACTCTAAATCCAAAATGATTTGTAGTAGCTCTTTGAAACTTCACAAAAGATAGGAGTTCTCAGTTTTGTCTCTATGGTTTGTTTCCTCTTCAACTAGCCCTGGCACAGACTGCGGAAAAGCACTTTCATTGAGAGGGGTTGCTAAGCTTCCAAGAAATTACATGTTTCCGAAATACCAGCAAATATTTTTTCACCCAATCTTGATGATACTTGGTGGTAATGATAAGTATACAAATCCCACTTGACTCACCAAATTTTGTTTTTCTAGGTTGATGCGTTCTTTTTCAGTAGCAGTTTTTATTTTTAGGTTTCACTCTGTTCTCTGCTATATAGATAGATGAATTTGGAAATCTAAACCCAACATGGTTTGTAGTAGCTCTTTGAAACTTGACAAAATAAGGGAGTTCTCAGTTTTCTCTCTATGGTTTATTTCCTCTTCATGTAGCCCTGGCACAGACTGTGGAAGAGCACTTTCATTGAGAGGGGTTGCCAAGCTTCTAAGAAATAATGAGTTTAAGAAATACCAGCAAATATTTTTTCACCCAATCTTGATGATACTTGGTGGTGAAGATCGGTACACAAATCCCACTTGGCTCACCAAATTCTGTTCTTCTAGGTTGAAGCATTCGTCTACAATAGCAGTTTTTATTTTTACGTTTTACTCTGTTCTCTCCTATATAGATAGAAGAATTTGGAACTCTAAATCCAACATGGTATGTAGTAGCTCTTTGAAACTTGACAAAAAAAAGGAGTTCTCAGTTTTGTCTCTATGATTTGTCTCCGCTTCAAGTAGCCCTAAGGAGAGACTTTGGAAAAGCACTTTCATTGAGACGGGTTGCCAAGCTTCTAAGAAATAACGAGTTTCCGAATTACAAGCAAATATTTTTTCACCCAATCTTGATGATACTTGGTGGTGAAGATCGGTACACAAATCCCACTTGGCTCACCAAATTTTGTTCTTCTAGGTTGAAGCGTTCGTCTACAGTAGCAGTTTTTATATTTAGGTTTCACTCTGTTCTCTCCTATATAGATAGATGAATTTGGAACTCTAGATCCAATATGGTTTGTAGTAGCTCTTTGAAACTTGACAAAATAAAGGAGTTTTCAGTTTTTTCTCCATGATTTGTTTCCACTTCAAGTAGCCCTAAGCAGAGACTGTTGAACAACACTTTCATTGAGAGGGGTTGCAAAGCTTCCAAGAAATTATGAGTTTTCGAAATACCAGCAAATATTTTTTCACCCAATCTTGATGATACGTGGTGGTAATGACAAGTCTACAAATCCCACTTGGCTCACCAAATTTTGTTCTTCTAGGTTGAAGCGTTCGTTTACAGTAGCAGTTTTTATTTTTAGGTTTCACTCTGTTCTCTCCAATATAGATAGATGAATTTGGAACTCTAAATCCAACATGGTTTGTAGTAGCTCTTTGAAACTTGACAAAATAAAGGAGTTCTCAGTTTTGTCTCTAAGGTTTGTTTTTTCTTCAAGTAGCCCTAGGTACAGACTGTGGAAAAGCACTTTCATTGAGAGGGATTGCCAAGCTTCCAAGAAATTATGATGTTTCCGAAATAGCAGCAAATATTTTTTAACCCAATCTTGATGATACTTTGTGGTAATGATCGGTACACACATCCCACTTGGCTCAAAAATTTTGTTCTTCTAGGTTGAAGCGTTCATCTACAGTAGCAGTTTCTATATTTAGGTTTCACTCTGTTCTTTGCTTTATGTAGATGAATTTGGTATTCTAAATCCAATATGGTTTGTAGTAGCTCTTTGAAACTTGACAAAGTAAAAGAGTTCTCAGTTTTGTCTCTATGATTTGTTTCTGCTTCATGTAGCCCTAAGCATAGACTGTGGAAAAGCACTTTCATTGAAAGGGGTTGCCAACCTTCCAAGAAATAACGAGTTTCCGAATTACCAGCAAATATTTTTTCACCCAATCTTGATGATACTTGCTGGTGAAGATTGGTACACAAATCCCACTTGGCTCAGCAAATTTTGTTCTTGTAGGTTGAAGCGTTTGTCTACAGTAGCAGTATTTATATTTAGGTTTCACTCTGTTCTCTCCTATATAGATAGATGAATTTGGAACTAGAAATCCAATATGGTTTGTAGTACCTCTTTGAAACTTGACAAAATAAAGGAGTTCTCATTTTGTCTCTATGATTTGTTTCCGCTTCAAGTAGCCCTAAGCAGAGACTGTGGAAAAGCACTTTCATTGAGAGGGGTTACCAAGCTTCTAAGAAATAACGAGTTTTCGAATTACCAGCAAATATTTTTTCAACCAATCTTGATGATACTTGGTGGTGAAGATCGGTACACAAATCCCACTTGGCTCACCAAATTTGTTCTTCTAGATTGAAGCGTTCGTCTACAGTAGCAGTATATATATTTAGGTTACACTCTGTTCTCTCCTATAGAGATAGATGAATTTGGAACTCTAAATCCAACATGGTGTGTAGTAGCTCTCTGAAACTTGACAAAATAAAGGAGTTCTCAGTTTTGTCTCTATGATTTGTTTCCACTTCAAGTAGCCCTAAGCAGAGACTGTGGAAAAGCAATTTCATTGAGAGGGGTTGCCAAGCTTCCAAGAAATTACGAGTTTCCGAAATACCAGCAAATATTTTTTTACCCAATATTGATGATATGCAGTGGTAATGACAAGTCGACATATCCCACTTGGCTCACCAAATTTTGTTCTTCTAGGTTGAAGCGTTCGTTTACAGTAGCAGTTTTTATTTTTAGGTTTCACTCTGTTCTCTCCTATATAGATAGATGAATTTGGAACTCGAAATCCAACATGTTTTGTAGTGGCTCTTTGAAACTTGACAAAAAAAAAGAGTTCTCAGTTTTGTCTCTATGGTTTGTTTCCTCTTCAAATAGCCTAGGCACAGATGGTGGAAAGCACTTTCATTGAGAGGGGTGGCCAAGCTTCCAAGAAATTACCAGTTTCCGATATACCAGCAAATATTTTTTCACCCAATCTTGATGATACTTGGTGGTAATGATCGGTACACAAATCCCACTTGACTCACCAAATTTTGTTCTTCTAGGTTGATGCGTTCGTTTTCAGTAGCAGTTTTATTTTTATTTTTCACTCTGTTCTCTGCTATATAGATAGATGAATTTGGAACTCTAAATCCAACATGGTTTGTAGTAGCTCTCTGAAGTTTGACAAAATAAAGGAGTTCTCAGTATTCTCTCTATGGTTTGTTTCCTCTTCAAGTAGCCCTAAGCAGTGACTATGGAAAAGCACTTTCATTGAGAGGGGTTGCCAAGTTTCCAAGAAATTACGAGTTTCCGAAATACCTGCAAATATTTTTTCACCCAATCTTGATGATACGTGGGGTAATGACAAGTCCACACATCCAACTTGGCTCACCAAATTTTGTTCTTCTAGGTTGAAGCGTTCGTTTACAGTAGGAGTTTTTATTTTTAGGTTTCACTCTGTTCTCTCCTATATATATAGATGAATTTGGAACTCTAAATCCAACATGGTTTGTAGTAGCTCTTTGAATCTTGACAAAATAAAGCAGTTCTCAGTTTTGTCTCTATGATTTGTTTCCGCTTCAAGTAGCCCTAAGCAGAGACTGTGGAAAAGCACTTTCATTAAGAGGGTTTGCCAAGCTTCTAAGAAATAACGAGTTTCCGAAATACCAGCAAATATTTTTTCACCCAATCTTGATGATACTTGGTGGTAAGGACAAGTACACAAATCCCACTTGGCTCACCAAATTTTGTTCTTCTACATTGAAGCATTCGTCTACAGTAGTAGATTTTATTTTTAGGTTTTACTCTGTTCTCTCCTATATAGATCGATGAATTTGGAACTCTAAAACCAACATGGTTTGTAGTAGCTCTTTGAAACTTGACAAAATAAAGGAGTTCTCAGTTTTGTCTGTATGATTTGTTTCCGCTTCAAGTAGCCCTAAGCAGAGACTGTGGAAAAGCACTTTCATTGAGAGGGGTTGCCAAGCTTCCAAGAAATTACGAGTTTCCGAAATACCAGCAAATAGTTTTTCACAGAATGTTGATGATACGTGGGGGTAATGACAAGTCCACACATCCAACTTGGCTCACCAAATTTTGTTCTTCTAGGTTGAAGCATTCGTTTATATTAGCAGTTTTTATTTTTAGGTTTCACTCTGTTCTCTCCTATATAGATCGATGAATTTGGAACTCTAAATCCAACATGGTTTGTAGTAGCTCTTTGAAACTTGACAAAATAAAGGAGTTCTCTGTTTTGTCTCTATGGTTTGTTTCCTCTTCAAGTAGCCCTAAGCACAGATGGTGGAAAAGCACTTTCATTGAGAGGGGTGGCCAAGCTTCCAAGAAATTACTAGTTTCCGATATACCAGCAAATATTTTTTCACCCAATCTTGATGATACTTGGTGGTAATGATCGGTACACAAATCCCACTTGACTCACCAAATTTTGTTCTTCTAGGTTGATGCGTTCGTTTTCAGTAGCAGTTTTTATTTTTAGGTTTCACTCTGTTCTCTGCTATATAGATAGATGAATTTGGAACTCTAAATCCAACCTGGTTTGTGGTAGGTCTCTGAAACTTGACAAAATAAAGGAGTTCTCAGATTTCTCTGTATGGTTTGTTTCCTCTTCAAGTAGCCCTGGCACAGACTGTGGAAGAGCACTTTCATTGAGATGGGTTGCCAAGCTTCTAAGAAATAACGAGTTTCCAAAATATGAGCAAATATTTTTTCACCCAATCTTGATGATACTTGGTGGTGAAGATCGGTACACAAATCCCACTTGGCTCACCAAATTTTGGTCTTCTAGGTTGAAGAGTTTGTGTACAGTAGCAGTTTTTATATTTAGGTTTCACTCTGTTCTCTCCTATACAGATAGATGAATTTGGAAACCTAAATCCAATATGGTTTGTAGTAGCTCTTTGAAACTTGACAAAATAAAGGAGTTCCCAGTTTTGTCTCTATGATTTGTTTCCGCTTCAAGTAGCCCTAGGCACCGACGGTGGAAAAGCACTTTCATTGAGAGGGGTTGCCAAGCTTCCAAGAAATTACGAGTTTCGAAATACCAGCAAGTATTTTTTCACCCAATCTTGATGGTACGTGGGGGTAATGACAAGTCCACACATCCCACTTGGCTCACCAAATTTTGTTCTTCTAGGTTGAAGCGTCCGTTAACAGTAGCAGTTTTTATTTTTAGGTTTCACTGTGTTCTCTCGTATATAGATAGATGAATTTGGAACTCTAAATCCAACATGGTTTGTAGTAGCTCTTTGAATCTTGACAAAATAAAGGAGTTCTCAGTTTTGTCTCTATGATTTGATTCCGCTTCAAGTAGCCCTAAGCAGAGACTGTGGAAAAGCACTTTCATTAAGAGGGTTTGCCAAGCTTCTAAGAAATAACGAGTTTCCGAAATACCAGCAATTATTTTTTCACCCAATCTTGATGATACTTGGTGGTAAGGACAAGTACACAAATCCCACTTGGCTCACCAAATTTTGTTCTTCTACATTGAAGCATTCGTCTAAAGTAGCAGTTTTTATATTTAGGTTTCACTCTGTTCTCTCATATAGTTAGATGAATTTGGAACTCTAAATACAATATGGTTTGTAGTAGCTCTTTGAAACTTGACAAAATAAAGGAGTTCTCAGTTTTGTCTCTATGATTTGATTCCGCTTCAAGTAGCCCTACGCAGAGACTGTGGAAAAGCATTTTCATTGAGAGGGGTTGCCAAGCTTCCAAGAAATTACGAGTTTCCGAAATACCAGCAAATATTTTTTCACCCAACCTTGATGATACTTGGTGGTAAGGACAAGTACACAAATCCCACTTGGCTCACCAAATTTTGTTCTTCTAGGTTCAAGCATTCGTCTACAGTAGCAGTTTTTATTTTAGGTTTTACTCTGTTCTCTTCTATATAGATAGATGAATTTGGAACTCTAAATCCAATATGGTTTGTAGTAGCTCTTTGAAAGTTGACAAAATAAAGGAGTTCTCAGTTTTGTGTCTACGATTTGTTTCCGCTTCAAGTAGCCCTAAGCAGAGACTGTGGAAAAGCACTTTCATTGAGAGGGGGTTGCCAAGCTTCCAAGAAATTACGAGCTTCCGAAATACCAGCAAATATTTTTTCACCCAATCTTGATGATACGTTGTGGTAATGACAAGTCCACAAATCCCACTTGGCTCACCAAATTTTGTTCTTCTAGGTTGAAGCGTTTCTTTACAGTAGCAGTTTTTATTTTTAGGTTTTACTCTGTTCTCTCCCATATAGATAGATGAATTTGGAACTCTAAATCCAATATGGTTTGTAGTAGCTCTTTGAAACTTGACAAAATAAAGGAGTTCTCAGTTTTGTCTCTATGACTTGTTTCCGCTTCTAGTAGCCCTAAGCATAGACTGTGGAAAAGCACTTTCATTGAGAGGGGTTGATAAGCCTCCAAGAAATTACGAGTTTAAGAAATACCAGCAAATATTTTTTCACCCAATCTTGATGATACGTGGTGGTAATGACAGGTCCACAAATCCCACTTGGCTCACCAAATTTTGTTCTTCTAAGTTGTAGCGTTCGTTTACAGTAGCAGTTTTTATTTTTAGGTTTCACTCTGTTCTCTCCTATATAGATAGATGAATTTGGAACTCTAAATCCAACATTGTTTGTAGTAGCTCTTTGATACTTGACAATATAAAGGAGTTCTCAGTTTTGTCTCTATGATTTGTTTCCCCATCAAGTAGCCTTAAGCAGAGACTGTGGAAAAGCACTTTCATTGAGAGGTTTTGCCAAGCTTCCAAGAAATTACCAGTTTCCGAAATACCAGCAAATATTTTTTCACCCAATCTTGATGATACTTGGTGGTGAGGACAAGTACACAAATCCCACTTGGCTCACCAAATTTTGTTCTTCTAGGTTGAAGCATTCGTCTACAGTAGCAGTTTTTAATTTTAGGTTTTACTCTGTTCTCTCCTATGTAGATACATGAATTTGGAACTCTAAATCCAACAAGGTTTGTAGTAGCTCTTTGAAACTTGACAAAATAAAGGAGTTCTCAGTTTTGTCTCTATTATTTGTTTCCGCTTCAAGCAGCCCTCAGCAGAGACTGTGGATAAGTACTTTCATTTAGAGGGTTTGACAAGCTTCTAAGAAATAACGAGTTTCCGAAATACCAGCAAATATTTTTTCACCCAATGTTGATGATACTTGGTGTTAATGATCAGTACACAAATCCCACTTGGCCCACCAAATTTTATTCTTCTAGGTTGAAGCGTTCGTCTACTGTAGCAGTTTTTACATTTAGGTTTCCCTCTGTTCTCTCCTATAGAGATAGAATAATTTGGAACTCTAAATCCTACATGGTTTGTAGTAGCTCTTTGAAACTTGACAAAATAAAGGAGTTCTCAGTTTTGTCTCTATGGTTTGTTGCCTCTTCAAGTAGCCGTAGGCACTGACTGTGGAATAGCACTTTCATTGAGAGGGGTTGCCAAGCTTCTAAGAAATAACGAGTTTCCGAAATACCAGCAAATATTTTTCCTCGCAATCTTGATGACACTTGGTGGTAATGATCGGTTCACAAATCCCAGTTGGCTCACTAAATTTTGTTCTTCTAGGTTGAAGCGTTTGTCTACTGTAGCAGTTTTTATATTTAGATTTCAGTCTGTCTCTCCTATATACATAGATGAATTTGGAATTCTAAATCCAATATGGTTTGTAGTAGCTCTTTGAAACTTGACAAAGTAAAGGAGTTCTCAGTTTTGTCTCTAAGATTTTTTTTCCGCTTCATGTAGCCCAAAGCAGAGACTGTGGAAAAGCACTTTCATTGAAAGGGGTTGCCAAGCTTCCAAGAAATTACGAGTTTCCGAAATACCAGCAAATATTTTTTCACCCAATCTTGATGATACTTGGTGGTAAGGACAAGTACACAAATCCCACTTGGCTCACCAAATTTTGTTCTTCTAGGTTGATGCGTTCGTTTTCATTAGCAGTTTTTATTTTTAGGTTTCACTGTGTTCTCTCCTATATAGATAGATGCATTTGGAACTCTAAATCCAACATGGTTTGTAGTAGCTCTTTGAAACTTGATAAAATAAAGGAGTTCTCAGTTTTGTCTCTATGATTAGTATCCGCTTCAATCAGCCCTAAGCAGAGACTGTGGAAAAGCACTTTCATTGAGAGGGTTTGCCAAGCTTCTAAGAAATAACGAGTTTCCGAAATACCAGCAAATATTTTTTCACCCAATCTTGATGATACTTGGTGGTAATAATCGGTTCACAAATCCCACTTGGCTCACCAAATTTTGTTCCTCTAGGTTGAAGCGTTCATCTACAGTTGCAGTTTTTATATTTAGGTTTCATTCTGTTCTCTCCTATAGAGATAGATGAATTTGGAACTCTAAATCCAACATGGTTTGTAGTAGCTCTTTGAAACTTGACAAAATAAAGGAGTTCTCAGTTTTGTCTCATGGTTTGTTTCCTCTTCAAGAAGCCCTAGGCACAGACTCTGGAAAAGCACTTTCATTGAGTGGGTTTACCAAGCTTCAAAGAAATAACGAGTTTCTGAAATACCAGCAAAAATTTTTTCATCCAATCTTGATGATACTTGGGGTAATGATCAGTACACAAATCCCACTTGGCTCACCAAATTTTGTTCTTCTAGTTTGAAGCATTCGTATACAGTAGCAGTTTTTATTTTTAGGTTTCACTCTGTTCTCTCCTATATAGATAGATGAATTTGGAACTCTAAATCCTACAGGGTTTGTAGTAGCTCTTTGAAACTTGACAAATTCAAGGAGGTCTCAGTTTTGTCTCTATGGATTGTTTCCTCTTTAAATAGCCCTAGGCACTGACTTTGGAAAAGCACTTTCATTGAGAGGGGTTGCCAAACTTCCAAGAAATTACAAGTTTCCGAAATACCAGCAAATATTTTTTTTCACCCAATGTTGATGATACTTGGTGGTAATGATCAGTACACAAATCCCACTTGGCTCAACAAATTTTGTTCTTCTAGGTTGAAGCGTTCGTCTACTGTAGCAGTTTTCATATTTAGGTTTCCCTCTGTTCTCTCCTATATAGATAGAAGATTTGGAGCTCTAAATCCAACATGGTTTGCAGTAACTCTTTGAAACTCGACAAAATAAAGTAGTTCTCAGGTTTGTGTCTATGTTTTGTTTCCTCCTATATAGATAGATGAATTTGGAACTCTAAATCCAACATAGTTTGTAGTAGCTCGTTGAAACTTGACGAAATAAAAGAGGTCTCAGTTTTGTCCCTATGGATTTTTCCCTCTTTAAGTAGCCCTAGGCACAGTCGGTGGAAAAGCACTTTCATTGAGAGGGGTTGCCAAGCTTTCAAGAAATTACCAGTTTCCGAAACACCAGCAAATGTTTTTTCTCCCAATCTTGATGATACTTGGTGGTAATGATCCCTACACAAATCCCACTTGACTCACCAAATTTTGTTCTTCTAGGTTGATGCGTTCGTTTTCAGTAGCAGTTTTTATTTTTAGGTTTCACTCTGTTTTCTCCCATATAGATAGATGAATTTGGAACTCTAAATCCAACATGGTTTGTAGTAGCTCTTTGAAACTTGACAAAATAAAGGAGTTCTCAGTTTTGTCTCTATGGTTTGTTTCCTCTTCAAGAATCCCTAGGCACTGACAGTGGAAAAGCACTTTCATTGAGAGGGGTTGCCAAGCTTTCAAGAAATTACCAGTTTCCGAAATACCAGCAAATATTTTTTTCACCCAATGTTTATGATACTTGGTGGTAATGATCAGTACACAAATCCCACTTGGCTCACCAAATTTTGTTCTTCTAGATTGAAGCGTTCGTCTACAGTAGCAGTTTTTATATTAAGGTTTCACTCTGTTCTCTGCTATATAGGTAGATGAATTTGGAACTCTAAATCCAACATCATTTGTAGTAGCTCTTTGAAACTTTGCAAAATAAAGGAGTTCTCAGTTTTGTCTCTATGATTTGTTCCCCCTTCAAGTAGCCCTAAGAAGTGACTGTGGAAAAGCACTTTCATTGAGAGGGGTTGCCAAGCTTCCAAGAAATTACGAGTTTCCAAAATACTGGCAAATATTTTTTCACCCAATCTTCATGGTACTTGCTGGTAATGATCAGTACACAAATCCCACTTGGGTCAACAAATTTTGTTCTTCTAGGTTGAAGCGTTTATCTACAGTAGCAGTTTTTATATTTAGGTTTCACTCTGTTCTCTGCTATATAGATAGATGAATTTGGAACTCTGAATCCAACATGGTTTGTAGTAGCTCTTTGAAACTTGACAAAAGAAAGGAGTTCTCAGTTTTGTCTCTATGGTTTGTTTCCTCTTCAAGTAGCCCTAGGCACCGACAGTGGAAAAGCACTTTCATTGAGAAGGGTTGCCAAGCTTCTAAGATATAACGAGTTTCCGAAATACCAGCAAATATTTTTTCACCCAATCTTGATGATACTTGGTGGTAAGGACAAGTACATAAATCCCACTTGGCTCACCAAATTCTGTTCTTCTAGGTTGAAGGATTCGTTTACAGTTGCAGTTTTTATTTTTAGGTTTTACTCTCTTCTCTCCTATATAGATAGATGAATATGGAACTTAAATCCAACATGGTTTGTAGTAGCTCTTTGAAACTTGACAAAATAAAGGAGTTCTCAGTTTTGTCTCTATTATTTGTTTCCTCTTCAATTAGCCCTAGGCGCCGACGGTGGAAAAGCACTGTCATTGAGAGGGGTTGCCAAGCAATAAGAAATAACGAATTTCCGAAATACCAGCAAATATTTTTTCACCCACTGTTGATGATACTTGGTGGTAATGATCAGTACACAAATCCCACTGGGCTCACCAAATTTTGTTCTTCTAGTTTGAAGCATTCGTTTACAGTAGCAGTTTTTAATTTTAGGTTTCACTCTGTTCTCTCCTATATAGATAGATGAATTTGGAACACTAAATCCTACATGGTTTGTAGTAGCTCTTTGAAACTTGACAAAATAAAGGAGGTCTCAGTTTTGTCTCTATGGATTGTATCCTCTTTAAGTAGCCCTAGGCACAGACGGTGGAAAAGCACTTTCATTGAGAGGGGTTGCCAAGCTTCCAAGAAATTACCAGTTTCTGAAATACCAGCAAATAATTTTTCACCCAATCTTGATGATACTTCGTGTTAATGATCGGTACACAAATCCCACTTGACTCACCAAATTTTGTTCTTCTAGGTTGATCCGTTCGTTTTCGGTAGCAATTTTTATTTTTAGGTTTCACTCTGTTCTCTCCTATATAGATAGATGAATTTTGACTATAAATCCAACATGGTTTGTAGTAGCTCTTTGAAACTTGACAAAATAAAGGAGGTCTCAGTTTTGTCTCTATGGTTTGTTTCCTCTTCAAGTAGCCCTGGCACAGACTGTGGAAAAGCACTTTCATTGAGAGGTGTTGCCAAGCTTCTAAGAAATAACGAGTTTCCGAAATACCAGCAAATATTTTCTTCACCCATTGTTGATGATACTTGGTGGTAATGATCAGTACACAAATCCCACTTGGCTCACCAAATTTTGTCCTTCCAGTTTGAAACGTTCGTCTATAGTAGCAGTTTTTATGTTTAGGTTTTACTCTGTTCTCTGCTATATAGATAGATGAATTTGGAAATCTAAATCCAACATGGTTTGTAGTGGCTCTTTGAAACTTGACAAAATAAAGGAGTTCTCAGTTTTGTCTCTACGGTTTTTTTCCTCTTCAAGTAGCCTTAGGCACCGACTGTGGAAAAGCACATTCATTGAGAGGTGTTGCCAAGCTTCTAAGAAATAACGAGATTCCGAAATACCAGCAAATATTTTTTCACCCAATCTTGATGATACTTGGTGGTAATGACAAGTCCACAAATCCCACTTGGCTCACCAAATTTTTCTCTTCGAGGTTGAAGCGTTCGTCTACAGTAGCAGTTTTTATGTTTAGGTTTCACTCTGTTCTCTCCTATATAGATAGATGAATATGGAACTCTAAATCCTACATGGTTTGTAGTGGCTCTTTGAAACTTGACAAAATAAAGAAGGTGTCAGTTTTATCTCTATGGATTGTTTCCTCTTTAAGTAGCCCTATGCACTGACTGTGGAAAAGCACTTTCATTGAGAGGGGTTGCCAATCTTCCAAGAAAATACGAGTTTCCGAAATACAAGCAAATATTTTTTTCACCCAATGTTGATGATACTTGGTGGTAATGATCGGTACACAAATCCCACTTGGCTCACCAAATTTTGTTCTTCCAGGTTGAAGCGTTCGTTTACAGTAGCAGTTTTTATTTTTAGGTTTCACTCTGTTCTCTCCTTTATAGATAGAATAATTTGGAACTCTAAATCCTACATTGTTTGTAGTAGCTCTTTGAAACTTGACAAAATAAAGGAGTTCTCAGTTTTGTCTCTATGGTTTGTTGCCTCTTCAAGTAGCCGTAGGCACTGACTGTGGAATAGCACTTTCATTGAGAGGGGTTGCCAAGCTTCTAAGAAATAACGAGTTTCCGAAATACCAGCAAATATTTTTCCTCGCAATCTTGATGACACTTGGTGGTAATGATCGGTTCACAAATCCCAGTTGGCTCACTAAATTTTGTTCTTCTAGGTTGAAGCGTTTGTCTACTGTAGCAGTTTTTATATTTAGATTTCAGTCTGTCTCTCCTATATACATAGATGAATTTGGAATTCTAAATCCAATATGGTTTGTAGTAGCTCTTTGAAACTTGACAAAGTAAAGGAGTTCTCAGTTTTGTCTCTAAGATTTTTTTTCCGCTTCATGTAGTCCAAAGCAGAGACTGTGGAAAAGCACTTTCATTGAAAGGGGTTGCCAAGCTTCCAAGAAATTACGAGTTTCCGAAATACCAGCAAATATTTTTTCACCCAATCTTGATGATACTTGGTGGTGATGATCAGTACACAAATCCCACTTGGCTCACCAAATTTTGTTCTTTTAGGTTAAAGCGTTCTTCTACAGTAGCAGTTTTTATGTTTAGGTTTCACTCTGTTCTCTCGTATATAGATAGATGAATTTGGAACTCTAAATCCAACATGGTTTGTAGTGGCTCTTTGAAACTTGACAAAATAAAGGAGTTCTCTGTTTTGTCTCTATGGTTTGTTTCGCCTTCAAGTAGCCTTAGGCACAGATGGTGGAAAAGCACTTTTATTGAGAGGGGTTGATAGCTTCCAAGAAATTACCAGTTTTCAAAATACCAGCAAATATTTTTTTCACCCAATCTTGATGATACTTGGTGGTAATGATCGGTACACAAATCCCACTTGACTCACCAAATTTTGTTCTTCTAGGTTGATGCGTTCGTTTTCATTAGCAGTTTTTATTTTTAGGTTTCACTCTGTTCTCTCCTATATAGATAGATGAATTTGGAACTCTAAATCCTACATGGTTATTAGTAGCTCTTTGAAACTTGACAAAATAAAGGAGTTCTCAGTTTTGTGTCTATGGTATGTTTCCTCTTCAAATAACCCTGGCACAGACTGTGCAAAAGCACTTTAATTGGGAGGGGTGGCCAAGCTTCTAAGAAATAACGAGTTTCCGAAATACCAGCAAATATTTTTTGACCCAATCTTGATGATACTTGGTGGTAAGGACAAGTACACAAATCCCACTTGGCTCACCAAATTTTGTTCTTCTAGGTTGAAGCGTTCGTCTACTGTAGCAATTTTTATATTTAGGTTTCACTCTGTTCTCTCCTATATAGATAGATGCATTTGGAACTCTAAATCCAACATGGTTTGTAGTAGCTCTTTGAAACTTGATAAAATAAAGGAGTTCTCAGTTTTGTCTCTATGATTAGTATCCGCTTCAATCAGCCCTAAGCAGAGACTGTGGAAAAGCACTTTCATTGAGAGGGTTTGCCAAGCTTCTAAGAAATAACGAGTTTCCGAAATACCAGCAAATATTTTTTCACCCAATCTTGATGATACTTGGTGGTAATGATCGGTTCACAAATCCCACTTGGCTCACCAAATTCTGTTCCTCTAGGTTGAAGCGTTCATCTACACTTGCAGTTTTTATATTTAGGTTTCATTCTGTTCTCTCCTATAGAGATAGATGAATTTGGAACTCTAAATCCAACATGGTTTGTAGTAGCTCTTTGAAACTTGACAAAATAAAGGAGTTCTCAGTTTTGTCTCTTTGGTTTGTTTCCTCTTCAAGAAGACCTAGGCACAGACTCTGGAAAAGCACTTTCATTGAGTGGGTTTACCAAGCTTCAAAGAAATAACGAGTTTCTGAAATACCAGCAAATATTTTTTCATCCAATCTTGATGATACTTGGTGGTAATGATCAGTACACAAATCCCACTTGGCTCACCAAATTTTGTTTTTCTAGTTTGAAGCATTCGTATACAGTAGCAGTTTTTATTTTTAGGTTTCACTCTGTTCTCTCCTATATAGATAGCTGAATTTGGAACTCTAAATCCTACAGGGTTTGTAGTAGCTCTTTGAAACTTGAAAATTCAAGGAGGTCTCAGTTTTGTCTCTATGGATTGTTTCCTCTTTAAGTAGACCTAGGCACTGACTTTGGAAAAGCACTTTCATTGAGAGGGGTTGCCAAACTTCCAAGAAATTACGAGTTTCCGAAATACCAGCAAATATTTTTTTCACCCAATGTTGATGATACTTGGTGGTAATGATCAGTACACAAATCCCACTTGGCTCAACAAATTTTGTTCTTCTAGGTTGAAGTGTTCGTCTACTGTAGCAGTTTTCATATTTAGGTTTCCCTCTTTTCTCTCCTATATAGATAGAAGATTTGGAGCTCTAAATCCAACATGGTTTGCAGTAACTCTTTGAAACTCGACAAAATAAAGTAGTTCTCAGGTTTGTGTCTATGTTTTGTTTCCTCCTATATAGATAGATGAATTTGGAACTCTAAATCCAACATAGTTTGTAGTAGCTCGTTGAAACTTGACGAAATAAAAGAGGTCTCAGTTTTGTCCCTATGGATTGTTCCCTCTTTAAGTAGCCCTAGGCACAGTCGGTGGAAAAGCACTTTCATTGAGAGGGGTTGCCAAGCTTTCAAGAAATTACCAGTTTCCGAAACACCAGCAAATGTTTTTTCTCCCAATCTTGATGATACTTGGTGGTAATGATCGGTACACAAATCCCACTTGACTCACCAAATTTTGTTCTTCTAGGTTGATGCGTTCGTTTTCAGTAGCATTTTTTATTTTTAGGTTTCACTCTGTTTTCTCCCATATAGATAGATGAATTTGGAACTCTAAATCCAACATGGTTTGTAGTAGCTCTTTGAAACTTGACAAAATAAAGGAGTTCTCAGTTTTGTCTCTATGGTTTGTTTCCTCTTCAAGAAGCCCTAGGCACTGACAGTGGAAAAGCACTTTCATTGAGAGGGGTTGCCAAGCTTCTAAGAAATAACGAGTTTCCGAAATACCAGCAAATATTTTTTCACCCAATCTTGATGATACGTGGTGGTAATGACAAGTCCACAAATCCCACTTGGCTCACCAAATTTTATTCTTCTAGGTTGAAGTGTTCGTTTACAGTAGCAGTTTTTATTCTTAGGTTTCACTCTGTTCTCTCCTATATAGTTAGATGAATTTGGAACTCTAAATCCAACATGGTTTGTAGTAGCATTTTGAAAAATGACAAAATAAAGGAGGTCTCAGTTTTGTAGCTATGGATTGTTTTCTCTTTAAGTAGCCCTAGGCACTCACTGTGGAAAAGCACTTTCATTGAGAGGGGTTGCCAAGCTTCCAAGAAATTACCAGTTTCCGAAATACCAGCAAATATTTTTTTCACCCAATGTTTATGATACTTGGTGGTAATGATCAGTACACAAATCCCACTTGGCTCACCAAATTTTGTTCTTCTAGATTGAAGCGTTCGTCTACAGTAGCAGTTTTTATATTAAGGTTTCACTCTGTTCTCTGCTACATAGGTAGATGAATTTGGAACTCTAAATCCAACATCATTTGTAGTAGCTCTTTGAAACTTTGCAAAATAAAGGAGTTCTCAGTTTTGTCTCTATGATTTGTTCCCCCTTCAAGTAGCCCTAAGCAGTGACTGTGGAAAAGCACTTTCATTGAGGGGGGTTGCCAAGCTTCCAAGAAATTACGAGTTTCCAAAATACCGGCAAATATTTTTTCACCCAATCTTGATGGTACTTGCTGGTAATGATCAGTACACAAATCCCACTTGGGTCAACAAATTTTGTTCTTCTAGGTTGAAGCGTTTATCTACAGTAGCAGTTTTTATATTTAGGTTTCACTCTGTTCTCTGCTATATAGATAGATGAATTTGGAACTCTGAATCCAACATGGTTTGTAGTAGCTCTTCGAAACTTGACAAAAGAAAGGAGTTCTCAGTTTTGTCTCTATGGTTTGTTTCCTCTTCAAGTAGCCCTAGGCACCGACAGTGGAAAAGCACTTTCATTGAGAAGGGTTGCCAAGCTTCTAAGATATAACGAGTGTCCGAAATACCAGCAAATATTTTTTCACCCAATCTTGATGATACTTGGTGGTAAGGACAAGTACATAAATCCCACTTGGCTCACCAAATTCTGTTCTTCTAGGTTGAAGGATTCGTTTACAGTTGCAGTTTTTATTTTTAGGTTTTACTCTCTTCTCTCCTATATAGATAGATGAATATGGATCTCTAAATCCAACATGGTTTGTAGTAGCTCTTTGAAACTTGACAAAATAAAGGAGTTCTCAGTTTTGTCTCTATTATTTGTTTCCTCTTCAATTAGCCCTAGGCGCCGACGGTGGAAAAGCACTGTCATTGAGAGGGGTTGCCAAGCAATAAGAAATAACGAATTTCCGAAATAGCAGCAAATATTTTTTCACCCACTGTTGATGATACTTGGTGGTAATGATCAGTACACAAATCCCACTCGGCTCACCAAATTTTGTTCTTCTAGTTTGAAGCATTCGTTTACAGTAGCAGTTTTTAATTTTAGGTTTCACTCTGTTCTCTCCTATATAGATAGATGAATTTGGAACACTAAATCCTACATGGTTTGTAGTAGCTCTTTGAAACTTGACAAAATAAAGGAGGTCTCAGTTTTGTCTCTATGGATTGTATCCTCTTTAAGTAGCCCTAGGCACAGACGGTGGAAAAGCACTTTCATTGAGAGGGGTTGCCAAGCTTCCAAGAAATTACCAGTTTCTGAAATACCAGCAAATAATTTTTCACCCAATCTTGATGATACTTCGTGTTAATGATCGGTACACAAATCCCACTTGACTCACCAAATTTTGTTCTTCTAGGTTGATCCGTTCGTTTTCGGTAGCAATTTTTATTTTTAGGTTTCACTCTGTTCTCTCCTATATAGATAGATGAATTTTGACTATAAATCCAACATGGTTTGTAGTAGCTCTTTGAAACTTGACAAAATAAAGGAGGTCTCAGTTTTGTCTCTATGGTTTGTTTCCTCTTCAAGTAGCCCTGGCACAGACTGTGGAAAAGCACTTTCATTGAGAGGTGTTGCCAAGCTTCTAAGAAATAACGAGTTTCCGAAATACCAGCAAATATTTTCTTCACCCATTGTTGATGATACTTGGTGGTAATGATCAGTACACAAATCCCACTTGGTCACCAAATTTTGTCCTTCCAGTTTGAAATGTTCGTCTATAGTAGCAGTTTTTATGTTTAGGTTTTACTCTGTTCTCTGCTATATAGATGGATGAATTTGGAAATCTAAATCCAACATGGTTTGTAGTGGCTCTTTGAAGCTTGACAAAATAAAGGAGTTCTCAGTTTTGTCTCTACGGTTTTTTTCCTCTTCAAGTAGCCTTAGGCACCGACTGTGGAAAAGCACATTCATTCAGAGGTGTTGCCAAGCTTCTAAGAAATAACGAGATTCCGAAATACCAGCAAATATTTTTTCACCCAATCTTGATGATACTTGGTGGTAATGACAAGTCCACAAATCCCACTTGGCTCACCAAATTTTTCTCTTCAAGGTTGAAGCGTTCGTCTACAGTAGCAGTTTTTATGTTTAGGTTTCACTCTGTTCTCTCCTATATAGATAGATGAATATGTAACTCTAAATCCTACATGGTTTGTAGTGGCTCTTTGAAACTTGACAAAATAAAGAAGGTGTCAGTTTTATCTCTATGGATTGTTTCCTCTTCAATTAGCCCTAGGCGCCGACGGTGGAAAAGCACTGTCATTGAGAGGGGTTGCCAAGCAATAAGAAATAACGAATTTCCGAAATAGCAGCAAATATTTTTTCACCCACTGTTGATGATACTTGGTGGTAATGATCAGTACACAAATCCCACTCAGCTCACCAAATTTTGTTCTTCTAGTTTGAAGCATTCGTTTACAGTAGCAGTTTTTATTTTTAGGTTTCACTCTGTTCTCTCCTTTATAGATAGAATAATTTGGAACTCTAAATCCTACATGGTTTGTAGTAGCTCTTTGAAACTTGACAAAATAATGTAGGTCAGTTTTGTCTCTATTTATTGTTTCCTCTTTAATTAGCCCTAGGCACTGACTGTGGAAAAGCACATTCATTGAGAGGGGTTGCCAAACTTCCAAGAAATTACGAGTTTCCGAAATACCAGCAAATATTTTTTTCACCCAATGTTGATGATACTTGGTGGTAATGATGGGTATACAAATCCCACTTGGCTCACCAAATTTTGTTCTTCCAGGTTGAAGCTTTCGTCTACAGTAGCAGTTTTTATGTTAAGGTTTCACTCTGTTCTCTGCTATATAGATAGATGAAATTGGAACTCTAAATTCAACTTGGTTTGTAGTGGCTCTTTGAAACTTGACAAAATAAAGGAGTTCTCAGTTTTGTTTCTATGACTTGACTCTGCTTCAAGTAGCCCTACGCAGAGACTATGGAAAAGCACTTTCATTGAGAGGGGTAACCAAGATTATTAGAAATTACGAGTTTCCGAAATACCAGCAAATATTTTTGCACCCAATCTTGATGATACCTCGTGGTAATGACAAGTCCACAAATCCCGCTTGGGTCAACAAATTTTGTTCTTCTAGGTTGAAGCGTTCATCTACAGTAGCAGTTTTTATATTTAGGTTTCACTCTGTTCTCTGCTATATAGATAGATGAATTTGTAACTCTGAATCCAACATGGTTTGTAGTAGCTCTTTGAAACTTGACAAAAGAAAGGAGTTCTCAGTTTTGTCTCTATGGTTTGTTTCCTCTTCAATTAGCCCTAGGCGCCGATGGTGGAAAAGCACTTTCATTGAGAGGGGTTGCCAAGCTTCTAAGAAATAAGGAGTTTCCAAAATACCAGCAAATATTTTTTCACCCAATCTTGATGATACTTGGTGGTAAGGACAAGTACATAAATCCCACTTGGCTCACCAAATTCTGTTCTTCTAGGTTGAAGGATTCGTCTACAGTTGCAGTTTTTATTTTTAGGTTTTACTCTCTTCTCTCCTATATAGGTAGATGAATATGGAACTCTAAATCCAACATGGTTTGTAGTAGCTCTTTGAAACTTGACAAAATAAAGGAGTTCTCAGTTTTGTCTCTATTATTTGTTTCCTCTTCAATTAGCCCTAGGCGCCGATCCTGGAAAAGCACTTTCATTGAGAGGGGTTGCCAATCTTCTAAGAAATAACGAGTTTCCGAAATACCAGCAAATATTTTTTCACCCAAACTTGATGATACTTGGTGGTAAGGACAAGTACATAAATCCCACTTGGCTCACCTAATTCTGTTCTTCTCGGTTGAAGGATTCGTCTACAGTTGCAGTTTTTATTTTTAGGTTTTACTCTCTTCTCTCCTATATAGATAGATGAATATGGAACTCTAAATCCAACATGGTTTGTAGTAGCTCTTTGAAACTTGAAAAAATAAAGGAGTTCTCAGTTTTGTTTCTATCGTTTGTTTCCTCTTCAAGTAGTCCTAGACACAGACTGTGGAAAAGCACTTTCATTGAGTGGGGTTACCAAGCTTCTAAGAAATAACGAGTTTCTGAAATACCAGCAAATATTTTATCACCCAATCTTGATGATACTAGGTGGTAATGATCAGTACACAAATCCCACTCGGCTCACCATATTTTGTTCTTCTAGTTTGAAGCATTCGTTTACAGTAGCAGTTTTTATTTTTAGGTTTCACTCTGTTCTCTCCTATATAGATAGATGAATTTGGAACTCTAAATCCTACATGGTTTGTAGTAGCTCTTTGAAACTTGACAAAATAAAGGAGGTCTCAGTTTTGTCTCTATGGATTGTATCCTCTTTAAGTAACCCTAGGCACTGACTTTGGAAAAGCACTTTTATTGAGAGGGGTTGCCAAGCTTCCAAGAAATTACGAGTTTCCGAAATACCAGATAATATTTTTTTCACCCAATGTTGATGATACTTGGTGGTAATGATCCGTACACAAATCCCACTTGGCTCACCAAATTTTTTCTTCCAGGTTGAAGCTTTCGTCTACAGTAGCAGTTTTTATGTTTAGGTTTCACTCTGTTCTCTGCTATATAGAGAGATGAATTTGGAACTCTAAATCCAACATGGTTTGTAGTGGCTTTTTGAAACTTGACAAAATAAAGGAGTTGTCAGTTTTGTCTCCATGATTTGTTTCCGCATCAAGTAGCCTTAAGCAGAGACTGTGGAAAAGCACTTTCATTGAGAGGGGTTGCCAAGCTTCTAAGAAATAACGAGTTTCCGAAATACCAGCAAATAGTTTTTCACCCAATGTTGATGATAATTGGTGGTAATGATCAGTACACAAAACCCACTTGGCTCACCAAATTTTGTTCTTCTAGATTGAAGCGTTCGTCTACCGTAGCAGTTTTTATATTTAGGTTTCACTCTGTTCTCTCCTATATAGATAGATGAATTTGGAACTCTAAATCCAACATGGTTTGTAGAAGCTCTTTGACACTTGACAAAATAAAGGAGTTCTCAGTTTTGTTTCTATGGTTTGTTTCCTCTTCAAGTAGTCCTAGGCACACACTGTAGAAAAGCAATTTCATTGAGTGGGGTTGCCAAGCTTCTAAGAAATAACGAGTTTCCGAATTACCAGCAAATATTTTTTCACCCAATCTTGATGATACTTGGAGGTAATGATCAGTACACAAATCCCACTTGGCTCACCAAATTTTGTTCTTCTAGGTTGAAGCGTTTGTCTACAGTAGCAGTTTTTATATTTAGGTTTCACTCTGTTCTCTCCTATACAGATAGATGAATGTGGATCTCTAAATCCAATATGGTTTGTAGTAGCTTTTGAAACTTGACAAAATAAAAGAGTTCTCAGTTTTGTCTCTATGATTTGTTTCCTCTTCAAGTAGCCCCATGCAGAGACTGTGGAAAAGCATTTTCATTGAGAAAAGTTGCCAAGCTTCCAAGAAATTACGAGTTTCCAAAATACCAGCAAATATATTTTCACCCAATCTTGATGAAACTTGGTGGTAAGGACAAGTACACAAATCCCACATGGCTCACCAAATTCTGTTCTTCTAGGTTGAAGCGTTCGATTACAGTAGCAGTATTTATTTTTAGATTTCACTCTGTTCTCTCGTATATAGATAGATGAATTTGGAACTCTAAATCCACCAAGTTTTGTAGTGGCTCTTTGAAACTTGACAAAATAAAGGACTTCTCAGTTTTTCTCTATGGTTTGTTTCCTCTTCAAGTAGCCCTAGGCACAGACGGTGGAAAAGCACTTTCATTGAGAGGGGTAGCCAAGCTTCCAAGAAATTACCAGTTTCTGATATACCAGCAAATATTTTTTCACCCAATCCTGATGATACTTGGTGGTAATGATCGGTACACAAATCCCACTTGACTCACCAAATTTTGTTCTTCTAGGTTGATCCGTTTGTTTTCGGTAGCAATTTTTATTTTTAGGATTCACTCAGTTCTCTCCTATATAGATAGACGAATTTGGACTATAAATCCAACATGGTTTGTAGTAGCTCTTTAAAACTTGACAAAATAAAGGAGTTCTCAGTTTTGTCTCTATCGTTTGTTTCCTCTTCAAGTAGCCCTGGCACAGACTGTGGAAAAGCACATTCATTGAGAGGGGCTGCCAAGCTTCTAAGAAAAAACGAGTTTCCGAAATACCAGCACATATTTTTTCACCCAAACTTAATGACACTTGGTGGTAAGGACAAGTACACAAATCACACATGGGTCACCAAATTCTGTTCTTCTAGGTTGAACCATTCGTCTACAGTAGCAGTTTTTATTTTTAGGTTTTACTCTGTTCTCTCCTATATAGATAGATGAATTTGGAACTCTAAATCCAACATGGTTTGTAGTAACCCTTTGAAACTTGACAAAATAAATGAGTTCTCACTTTTGTCTCTATTATTTGTTTCCGCTTCAAGTACCCCTAGGAACAGACAGTGGAAAAGCACTTTCATTGAGAGGGGTTGCCAAGCTTCTAAAAAATAACGATTTTCGGAATTCCCAGCAAATATTTTTTCACCCAATGTCGATGATACTTGCTGGTAATGATCTGTACACTAATCCCACTTGGCTCACCAAATTTTGTTCTTCTACTTTGAAGAGTTCGTCCAAAGTAGCAGTTTTTATATTTAGGTTTCACTCTGTTCTCTCGTATATAGAAAGATGAATTTGGAACTCTAAATCCAATATGGTTTGTAGTGTCTCTTTGAAACTTGACAAAATAAAGGAGTTCTCAGTTTTGTCAATATGGTTTGTTTCCTCTTCAAGTAGCCCTAGGCACAGACGGTGGAAAAGCACTTTCACTGAGAGGGGTTGCCAAGCTTCCAAGAAATTACGAGTTTCCAAAATACCAGCTAATATTTTTTCACCCAATCTTGATGATACTTGGTGGTAATGATCGGTACACAAATCCCACTTGACTCACCAAATTTTGTTCTTCTAGGTTGATGCATTCGTCTACAGTACCAGTTTTTATTTTTATGTTTCAATCTGTTCTCTCCTATATAGATAGATGAATTTGGAACTCTAAATCCAACATGGTTTGTAGTAGCTCTATGAAACTTGACAAAATAAAGGAGTTCTCAGTTTTGTCTCTATGGTTTGATTCCTCTTCAAGTAGCACTAAGCAGAGACTGTGGAAAAGCACTTTCATTGTAGGGGTTGCCAATCTTCCAAGAAATTATGAGTTTCCGAAGTAGCAGCAAATATTTTTTCACCCAATCTTGATGATACGTGGTGGTAATGACAAGTCCACAATTCCCACTTGGCTCTCCAAATTTTGTACTTCTAGGTTGAAGCGTTCGTTTACAGTAGCAGTTTTTATTTTTAGGTTTCACTCTGTTCTCTCCTATATAGATAGATGAATTTGGAACTCTAAATCCAACATAGTTTGTAGTAGCTCGTTGAAACTTGACGAAATAAAAGAGGTCTCAGATTTGTCCCTATGGATTGTTCCCTCTTTAAGTAGCCCTAGGCACAGTCGGTGGTAAAGCACTTTCATTGAGAGGGGTTGCCAAGCTTCCAAGAAATTACGATGTTTCCGAAATAGCAGCAAATATTTTTTCAAGCAATCTTGATGATACTTGGTGGTAATGATCGGTACACAAATCCCACTTGATTCACCAAATTTTGTTCTTCTAGGTTGATGCGTTCGTTTTCAGTAGCAGTTTTTATTTTTAGGTTTCACACTGTTCTCTACTATATAGATAGATGAATTTGGAATTCTAAATCCAACATGGCTTGTAGTAGCTCTTTGAAACTTGAAAAAATAAAGGAGTTCTCAGTTTTGTCTCTATGGTTTGTTTCCTCTTCAAGTAGCCCTGGCACAGACTGTGGAAAAGCACTTTCATTGAGAGGGGTTGCCAAGCTGCTAAGAAATAAACAATTTCCGAAATAACAGCAAATATTTTTTCACCCAATCTTGATGATACTTGGTGGTAATGACAAGTACACAATACCACTTGGCTCACCAAATTTTGTTCTTCTAGTTTGAAGCGTTTGTATACAGTAGCAGTTTTTATATTTAGGTTTCACTCTGTTCTCTCCTATATAGATAGATAAATTTGGAACTGTAAATCCAACATGGTTTGTAATAGCTCTTTGAAACTTGACAAAATAAAGGAGTTCTCAGTTTCGTTTCTATGGTTTGTTTCCTCTTCAAGTAGTCCTAGGTACAGACTGTGGAAAAGCACTTTCATTGAGTGGGTTTGCCAAGCTTCTAAGAAATAACGAGTTTCTTAAATACCAGCAAATATTTTTTCACCCAATGTTGATGATACTTGGTGGTAATGATCAGTACACAAATCGCACTTGGCTCACCAAATTTTGTTCTTCTAATTTGAAGCATTCGTTTACAGTAGCAGTTTTTATTTTTAGGTTTCACTCTGTTCTCTGCTATATAGATAGATGAATTTGGAACTCTAAATCCAACATGGTTTATAGTAGCTCTTTGATACTTGGCAAAATAAAGGACGTCTCAGTTTTGTCTCTATGGATTGTTTCCTCTTGAAGTACCCCTAGGCACTGAGTGTGGAAAAGCACTTTCATTGAGAGGGGTTGCCAAGCTTCTAAGAAATAACGAGTTTCCGAAATACCAGCAAATATTTTTTCACAAAATCTTGATAATACTTCGTGGTAATGACAAGTACACAATACCACTTGGCTCACCAAATTTTGTTCTTCTACTTTGAAACGTTCGTCTACAGTAGCAGTTTTTATATTTAGGTTTCACTCTGTTCTCTCCTATATAGATAGATGAATTTGGAACTGTAAATCCAACATGGTTTGTAGTACCTCTTTGAAACTTGACAAA
Organism: Callospermophilus lateralis; assembly: GCF_048772815.1. NCBI lineage: Eukaryota > Metazoa > Chordata > Mammalia > Rodentia > Sciuridae > Callospermophilus > Callospermophilus lateralis. The sequence continues at coordinate 45,668 of NW_027515471.1, forward strand.
ATAAAGGAGTTCTCAGTTTTGTTTCTATGGTTTGTTTCCTCTTCAAGTAGTCCTAGGCACAGACTGTGGAAAAGCACTTTCATTGAGTGGGGTTGCCAAGCTTCTAAGAAATAACGAGTTTCCGAAATACCAGCAAATATTTTTTCACCCAATCTTGATGATACTTGGTGGTAATGATCAGTACACAAATCCCACTTGGCTCACCAAATTTTGTTCTTCTAGTTTGAAGCATTCATTTACAGTAGCAGTTTTTATTTTTAGGTTTCACTCTGTTCTCTCCTATAGGGATAGATGAATTTGGAACTCTAAATCCTACATGGTTTGTAGTAGGTCTTTGAAACTTCACAAGATAAAGGAAGTCTCAGTTTTGTCCCTATGGATTGTTTCATCTTTATGTAGCCCTAGGCACTGACTGTGGAAAAGCACTTTCATTGAGATGGGTTGCCAAGCTTCCAAGAAATTAGGATTTTCCGAAATACCAGCAAATGTTTTTTCACCCAATGTTGATGATACTTGGTGGTAATGATCAGTACACCAATCCCTCTTAGCTCACTAAACTATGTTCTTCTAGGTTGAAGCGTTTTTCTACAGTAGCATTTTATATGTTTACGTTTCATTCTGTTCTCTCGTATATAGATAGATGAATTTGGAACTCTAAATCCAACATGGTTTGTAGTGGCTCTTTGAAACTTGACAAAATAAAGGAGTTCTCAGTTTTGTCTCTATGGTTTGTTTCCTCTTCAAGTAGCCCTAGGCACAGACGGTGGAAAAGCACTTTCACTGAGAGGGGTTGCCAAGCTTCCAAGAAATTACCAGTTTCCGAAATAGCAGCAAATATTTTTTCACCCAATCTTGATGATACTTGGTGGTAATGATCAGTACACAAATCCCACATGGCTCACCAAATTTTGTTCTTCTAGGTTGAAGAGTTCATCTACAGTAGCAGTTTTTATATTTAGGTTTCACTCTCTTCTCTGCTATATAGATAGATGAATTTTAAACTCTAAATCCAACATGATTTGTAGTAGCTCTTTGAAACTTGACAAAAGAAAGGAGTTCTCAGTTTTGTCTCAATAGTTTGTTTCCTCTTCAATTAGCCCTAGGCACCGCCAGTGGAAAACCACTTTCATTGAGAGGGGTTGGCAAGCAATATGAAATAACGAGTTTCCGAAATACCAGCAAATATTTTTTCACCCAATGTTGATGATACTTGGTGGTAATGATCAGTACACAAAACCCACTTGGCTCACCAAATTTTGTTCTTCTAGATTGAAGCGTTCGTTTACTGTAGCAGTTTTTATATTTAGGTTTCACTCTTTTCTCTCAAATATAGATTGATGAATTTGGAACTCTAAATCCAACATGGTTTGTAGTAGCTCTTTGAAACTTGACAAAATAAAGGAGTTCTCAGTTTTGTCTCTATGGTTTGTTTCCTCTTCAAGTAGCCCTAGGCACAGAGGGTGGAAAAGCACTTTCATTGAGAGGGGTTGCCAAGCTTCTAAGAAATAACGAGTGTATGAAATACCAGCAAATATTTTTTCTCACAATCTTGATGACACTTGGTGGTAATGATTAGTACACAAATCCCACTTGGCTCACCAAATTTTGTTCTTCTAGGTTGAAGCGTTCGTCTGCAGTAGCAGTTTTTATATTTAGGTTTCACTCTGTCTCTCCTATATAGATAGATGAATTTGGAATTCTAAATCCAATATGGTTTGTAGTAGCTCTTTGAAATTTGACAAAGTAAAGGAATTCTCAGTTTTGTCTCTATGATTTATTTCCGCTTCATGTAGCCCTAAGCAGAGACTGTGGAAAAGCACTATCATTGAAAGGGGTTGCCAAGCTTCCAAGAAATTACGAGTTTCCGAAATACCAGCAAATTTTTTTTCACCCAATCTTGATGATACTTGGTGGTGATGATCAGTACACAAATCCCACTTGGCTCACCAAATTTTGTTCTTCTAGGTTGAAGCGTTCGTCTACAGTAGCAATTTTTATATTTAGGTTTCAATCTGTTCTCTCCTATTAGATAGATGAATTTGGAACTCTAATTCCAACATGGTTTGTAGTAGTTCTTTGAAAGTTAACAAAATAAAGGAGTTTTCAGTTTTGTCTCTATGATTTGTTTCCGCTTCAAGTAGCCCTAAGCAGAGACGGTGGAAAAGCACTTTCATTGAGAGGAGTTGCCAAGCTTCCAAGAAATTACGAGTTTCCGAAATACCAGCAAATATTTTTTCACCCAATCTTGATGATACCTGGTGGTAATGATCAGTACACAAATCCCACTTGGCTCACCAAATTTTGTTCTTCTAGGTTGAAGCGTTCTTCTACAGAATCAGTTTTTATGTTTACGTTTCACTCTGTTCTCTCGTATATAGATAGATGAATTTGGAACTCTAAATGCAACATGGTTTGTAGTGGCTCTTTGAAACTTGACAAAATAAAGGAGTTCTCAGTTTTGTCTCTATGGTTTGTTTCCTCTTCAAGTAGCCCTAGGCACAGACGGTGGAAAAGCACTTTCATTGAGAGGGATTGCCAAACTTCCAAGAAATTACCAGTTTTCGAAATACCAGCAAATATTTTTTCACCCAATCTTGATGATACGTGGTGGTAATGACAAGTCCACACATCCCACTTGGCTCACCAAATTTTGTTCTTCTAGGTTGAACGTTCGTTTACAGTAGCAGTTTTTATTTTTAGGTTTCACTCTGTTCTCTCCTATATAGATAGATGAATTTGGAACTCTAAATCCAACATGGTTTGTAGTAGCTCTTTGAAACTTGACCAAATGAAGGAGGTCTCTGCTTTGTCTCTATCGATTGTTTCCTCTTCAAGTAACCCTAGGCACTGTCTGTGGAAAAGCACTTTCATTGAGAGGGGTTGCCAAGCTTCCAAGAAATTACGAGTTTCCGAAATACCAGCAAATATTTTTTTCACTCAATTTTGATGATACTTGGTGGTAATGATCAGTACACAAATCTCACTTGGCTCACCAAATTTTGTTCTTCTAGGTTGAAGCGTTCTTCTACAGTTGCAGTTTATATGTTTAGGTTTCACTCTGTTCTCTCGTATATAGATAGATGAATTTGGAACTCTAAATCCAACATGGTTTGTAGTACCTCTTTAAAACTTGACAAAATAAAGGAGTTCTCAGTTTTGTCTCTATGGATTGTTTCCTCTTTAAGTAGTCCTAGGCACTGACTGTGAAAAAGCACTTTCATTGAGAGGGGTTGCCAAGCTTCCAAGAAATTACGAGTTTCCGAAATACCAGCAAATATTTTTTCACCCAATGTTGATGATACTTGCTGGAAAGGATCAGTACACAAATCCCTCTTGGCTCACCAAATTTTGTTCTCTTGGTTGAAGCGTTCTTCTACAGTAGCAGTTTATATGTTTAGGTTTCACTCTGTTCTCTCGTATATAGATAGATGAATTTGGAACTCTAAATCCAACAAGGTTTGTAGTAACTCTTTGAAACTTGACATATGAAGGAGGTCTCTGTTTTGTCTCTATCGATTGTTTCCTCTTCAAGTAACCCTAGGCACTGACTGTGGAAAAGCACTTTCATTGAGAGGGGTTGCCAAGCTTCCAAGAATTTAATAGTTTCCGAAATACCAGCAAATATTTTCTTTCACCCAATGTTGATGATACTTGGTGGTAATGAGAAGTCCACAAATCTCACTTGGCTCACCAAATTTTGTTCTTCTAAGTTGAAGCATTCGTTTACAGTAGCAGTTTTTATTTTTAGGTTTCACTCTGTTCTCTCCTGTATAGATAGATGAATTTGGAACTCTAAATCCAACAGGGTTTGTAGTAGCTCTTTGATACTTGACAAAATAAAGGAGTTCTCACTTTTGTCTCTATGGTTTGATTCCTCTTCAAGTAGCCCTAGCACAGACTGTGGAAAAGCACTTTCATTGAGAGGGGCTGCTAAGCTTCCAAGAAATTACCAGTTTCCGAAATACCAGCAAATATTTTTTCACCCAATCTTGATGATACTTGGTGGTAATGATCGGTACACAAATCCCACTTGACTCACCAAATTTTGTTCTTCTAGGTTGATGTGTTCGTTTTCAGTAGCATTTTTTACTTTAGGTTTCACTCTGTTCTCTCCTATATAGATAGATGAATTTGGAACTCTAAATCCAACATGGTTTGTAGTAGCTCTTTGAAACTTGACAAAATAAAGGAGTTCTCAGTTTTCTCTCTATGGTTTGTTTCCTCTTCAAGTAGCCATGGCACAGACTGTGGAAGAGCACTTTCATTGAGAGGGGTTGCCAAGCTTCTAAGAAATAACGAGTTTCTGAAATACCAGCAAATATTTTTTCACCCAATCTTGATGATACTTGGTGTTAAGGACAAGTACACGAATACCACTTCTCTCACCAAATTTTATTCTTCTAGGTTGAAGCGTTCGTCTACAGTAGCAGTTTTTATGTTTACGTTTCACTCTGTTCTCTGCTATATAGATAGATGAATTTGGAACTCTAAATACTACATGGTTTGTAGTAGCTCTTTCAAACTTGACAAAATAAAGGAGTTCTCAGTTTTGTATCTATGGATTGTTTCCTCTTTAAGTAGCCCTAGGCACTGACTGTGGAAAAGCACTTTCATTGAGAGGGATTGCCAAGCTTCCAAGAAATTACGAGTTTCCGTAATACCAGCAAATATTTTTTCACCCAATGTTGATGATACTTGGTGGTAATGATCAGTACACAAATCCCTCTTGGCTCACCAAATTTTGTTCTTCTAGGTTGAAGCGTTCTTCTACAGTAGCAGTTTATATGTTTATTTTTCACTCTGTTCTCTCGTATATAGATAGATGAATTTGGAACTCTAAATCCAACATGGTTTGTAGAAGCTCTTTGAAACTTAAGAAAATGAAGTAGGTCTCTGTTTTGTGTCTATCGATTTTTTCCTCTTCAAGTAACCCTAGGCACTGACTGTGGAAAAGCACTTTCATTGAGAGGGGTTGCCAAGCTTCCAAGAAATTACGAGTTTCCGAAATAGCAGCAAATATTTTTTTCACCCAATGTTGATGATACTTGTTGTTAATGATCAGTACACAAATCCCACTTGGCTCACCAAATTTTGTTCTTCCAGGTTGAATCGTTCGTTTACAGTAGCAGTTTTTATGTTTAGGTTTTACTCTGTTCTCTGCTATATAGATAGATGAATTTGGAACTCTAAATCCAACATGGTTTGTAGTGGCTCTTTGAAACTCGACAAAATAAAGGAGGTCTCAGTTTTGTCTCTATGGATTGTTTCCTCTTTAAGTAGCCCTAGGCACTGACTGTTTAAAAGCACTTTCATTGAGAGGGGTTGCCAAGCTTCCAAGAATTTACGAGTTTCCGAAATACCAGCAAATATTTTTTTTCACCCAATGTTGATGATACTTGGTGGTAATGACAAGTCCACAAATCTCACTTGGCTCACCAAATTTTGTTCTTCTAAGTTGAAGCATTCGTTTACAGTAGCAGTTTTTATTTTTAGGTTTCACTCTGTTCTCTCCTATATAGATAGATGAATTTGGAACTCTAAATCCAACATGGTTTGTAGTAGCTCTTTGAAACTTGACAAAATAAAGGAGTTCTCAGTTTTGTCTCTATGGTTTGTTTCCTCTTCAAGTAGCACTAGGCACTGATGGTGGAAAAGCACTTTCATTGAGAGGGGTTGCCAAGTTTCCAAGAAATTACCAGTTTCCGATATACCAGGAAATATTTTTTCACCCAATCTTAATGGTACTTGGTGGTAATGAAAAGTCCACAAATCCCACTTGACTCACCAAATTTTGTTCTTCTAGGTTGATATGTTCGTTTTCAGTAGCAGTTTTTATTTTTAGGTTTCACCCTGTTCTCTCCTGTATAGATAGATGAATTTGGAACTCTAAATCCAACATGGTTTGTAGTAGCTCTTTGATACTTGACAAAATAAAGGAGTTCTCAGTTTTTTCTCTATGGTTTGTTTCCTCTTCAGGTAGCACTAGGCACTGATGGTGGAAAAGCACTTTCATTGAGAAGGGTTGCCTAGTTTCCAAGAAATTACCAGTTTCCGAAATACCAGCAAATATTATTTCACCCAATCTTGATGATACTTGGTGGTAATGATCGGTACACAAATCCCACTTGACTCACCAAATTTTGTTCTTCTAGGTTGATGTGTTCGTTTTCAGTATCAGTTTTTACTTTTAGGTTTCACTCTGTTCTCTCCTAATAGATAGATGAATTTGGAACTCTAAATGCAACATGGTTTGTAGTAGCTCTTTGAAACTTGACAAAATAATGGAGTTCTCAGTTTTCTCTCTATGGTTTGTTTCCTCTTCAAGTAGCCATGGCACAGACTGTGGAAGAGCACTTTCATTGAGAGGGGTTGCCAAGCTTCTAAGAAATAACGAGTTTCCGAAATACCAGCAAATATTTTTTCACCCAATCTTGATGATACGTGGTGTTAAGGACAAGTACACGAATCCCACTTGGCTCACCAAATTTTATTCTTCTAGGTTGAAGCGTTCGTCTACAGTAGCAGTTTTTATGTTTAGGTTTCACTCTGTTCTCTTCTGAATAGATAGATGAATTTGGAACTCTAAATCCAACATGGTTTGTAGTAGCTCTTTGAAACTTGACAAAATAAAGGAGTTCTCAGTTTTGTCTCTATGGTTTGTTTCCTCTTCAAGTAGCCCTGGCACAGACTGTGGAAAAGCACTTTCATTGAGAGGGGTTGCCAAGCAATAAGAAATAACGAGTTTCCAAAATACCAGCAAATATTTTTTCACCCAATGTTGATGATACTTGGTGGTAATGATCAGTACACAAAACCCACTTGGCTCACCAAATTTTGTTCTTCTAGATTGAAGCGTTCGTCTAGAGTAGCAGTTTTTATATTTAGGTTTCACCCTGTTCTCTCCTATATAGATAGATGAATTTGGAACTCTAAATCCAACATGGTTTGTAGTAGCTCTTTGAAACTTGACAAAATAAAGGAGTTCTCAGTTTTGATTCTATGGTTTGTTTCCTCTTCAATTAGTCCTAGGCACAGACTGTGGAAAAGCACTTTCATTGAGTGGGGTTGCCAAGCTTCTAAGAAATAACGAGTTTTCGAAATACCAGCAAATATTTTTTCACCCAATCTTGATGATACTTGGTGGTAAAGATCAGTACACAAATCCCACTTGGCTCACCAAATTATCTTCTTCTAGTTTGAAGCATTCGTTTACAATAGCAGTTTTTATTTTTAGGTTTCACTCTGTTCTCTCCTACACAGAATGATGAATTTGGAACTCTATATAATACATGGTTTGTAGTAGCTCTTTGAAACTTGAAAAAATAAAGGAGGTCTCAGTTTTGTCTCAATGGATTGTTTCCTCTTTAAGTATCCCTAGGCACTGACTGTGGAAAAGCACTTTCATTGAGAGGGGTTGCCAAGCTTCCAAGAAATTACGAGTTTCTGAAATACCAGCAAATATTTTTTCACCCAATGTTGATGATACTTCTTGGTAATGATCAGTACACAAATCCCTCTTGGCTCACCAAATTTTGTTCTTCTAGGTTGAAGCGTTCTTCTACAGTAGCAGTTTATGTTTAGGTTTCACTCTGTTCTCTCGTATATAGATAGATGAATTTGGAACTCTAAATCCAACATGGTTTGTGGAAGCTCTTTGAAACTTAAGAAAATGAAGGAGGTCTCTGTTTTGTCTCTATCGATTGTTTCCTCTTCATGTAACCCTAGGCACTGACTGTGGAAAAGCACTTTCATTTAGAGGGGTTGCCAAGCTTCCAAGAAATTACGAGTTTCCGAAATAGCAGCAAATATTTTTTCACTCAATGTTGATGATACTTGTTGTTAATGATCAGTACACAAATCCCACTTGGCTCACCAAATTTTGTTCTTCCAGGTTGAATCGTTCGTTTACAGTAGCAGTTTTTATGTTTAGGTTTCACTCTGTTCTCTGCTATATAGATAGATGAATTTGGAACTCTAAATCCAACATGGTTTGTAGTGGCTCTTTGAAACTCGACAAAATAAAGGAGGTCTCAATTTTTTCTCTATGGATTGTTTCCTCTTTAAGTAGCCCTAGGCACTGACTGTTTAAAAGCACTTTCATTGAGAGGGGTTGCCAAGCTTCCAAGAATTTACGAGTTTCCGAAATACCAGCAAATATTTTTTTTTAACCTATGTTGATGATACTTGGTGGTAATGACAAGTCCACAAATCTCACTTGGATCACCAAATTTTGTTCTTCTAAGTTGAAGCGTTCGTTTACAGTAGCAGTTTTTATTTTTAGGTTTCACTCTGTTCTCTCCTATATAGATAGATGAATTTGGAACTCTAAATCCAACATGGTTTGTAGTAGCTCTTTGAAACTTGACAAAATAAAGGAGTTCTCAGTTTTGTCTCTATGGTTTGTTTCCTCTTCAAGTAGCACTAGGCACTGATGGTGGAAAAGCACTTTCATTGAGAGGGGTTGCCAAGTTTCCAAGAAATTACCAGTTTCCGATATACCAGGAAATATTTTTTCACCCAATCTTGATGGTACTTGGTGGTAATGAAAAGTCCACAAATCCCACTTGACTCACCAAATTTTGTTCTTCTAGGTTGATATGTTCGTTTTCAGTAGCAGTTTTTATTTTTAGGTTTCACCCTGTTCTCTCCTGTATAGATAGATGAATTTGGAACTCTAAATCCAACATGGTTTGTAGTAGCTCTTTGATACTTGACAAAATAAAGGAGTTCTCAGTTTTTTCTCTATGGTTTGTTTCCTCTTCAGGTAGCACTAGGCACTGATGGTGGAAAAGCACTTTCATTGAGAAGGGTTGCCTAGTTTCCAAGAAATTACCAGTTTCCGAAATACCAGCAAATATTTTTTCACCCAATCTTGATGATACTTGGTGGTAATGATCGGTACACAAATCCCACTTGACTCACCAAATTTTGGTCTTCTAGGTTGATGTGTTCGTTTTCAGTATCAGTTTTTACTTTTAGGTTTCACTCTGTTCTCTCCTAATAGATAGATGAATTTGGAACTCTAAATGCAACATGGTTTGTAGTAGCTCTTTGAAACTTGACAAAATAAAGGAGTTCTCAGTTTTCTCTCTATGGTTTGTTTCCTCTTCAAGTAGCCATGGCACAGACTGTGGAAGAGCACTTTCATTGAGAGGGGTTGCCAAGCTTCTAAGAAATAACGAGTTTCCGAAATACCAGCAAATATTTTTTCACCCAATCTTGATGATACGTGGTGTTAATGACAAGTCCAAAAATCCCACTTGGCTCACCAAATTTGGTTCTTCTAAGTTGAAGCGTTCGTTTACAGTAGCAGTTTTTATGTTTAGATTTCACTCTGTTCTCTGCTATATAGATAGATGAATTTGGAACTCTAAATCAAACATGGTTTGTAGTGGCTCTTTGAAACTTGACAAAATAAAGGAGGTCTCAGTATTGTCTCTATGGATTGTTTCCTCTTTTAGTAGCCCTAGGCACTGACTATGGAAAAGCACTTTCATTGAGAGGGGTTGCCAAGCTTCCAAGAAATTACGAGTTTCTGAAATACCAGCAAATATTTTTTTTCACCCAATATTGATGATACTTGGTGGTAATGACAAGTCCACAAATCTCACATGGCTCACCAAATTTTGTTCTTCTAAGTTGAAGCGTTCGTTTACAGTAGCAGTTTTTATTTTTAGTTTTCACTCTGTTCTCTCCTATATCAATAGATGAATTTGGAACTCTAAATCCAACATAGTTTGTAGTAGCTCTTTGAAACTTGACAAAATAAAGGAGTTCTCAGTTTTGTCTCTATGGTTTGTTTCCTCTTCAAGTAGCCCTGGCACAGACTGTGGAAAAGCACTTTCATTGAGAGGGGCTGCTAAGCTTCCAAGAAATTACCAGTTTCAGAAATACCAGCAAATATTTTTTCACCCAATCTTGATGATACTTGGTGGTAATAATCGGTGCACAAATCCCAATTGACTCAAGAAATTTTGTTCTTCTATATTGATGCGTTCGATTTCAGTAGCAGTTTTTATTTTTAAGTTTCACTCTGTTCTCTCCTATATAGATAGATGAATTTGGAACTCTAAATCCAACATGGCTTGTAGTGGCTCTTTGAAACTTGACAAAATAAAGGAGTTCTCAGTTTTGTCTCTATGGTTTGTTTCCTCTTCAAATAGCCCTGGTACAGACTGTGGAAAAGCACTTTAATTGAGAGGGGTTGCCAAGCAATAAGAAATAACGAGTTTCCGAAATACCAGCAAATATTTTTTCACCCAATGTTGATGATACTTGGTGGTAATGATCAGTACACAAAACCCACTTCGCTCAAAATTTTGTTCTTCTAGATTGAAGCGTTTGTCTACAGTAGCAGTTTTTATATTTAGGTTTCACTCTGTTCTCTCCTATATAGATAGATGAATGTGGAACTCTAAATCCAACATGGTTTGTAGTAGCTCTTTGAAACTTGACAAAATAAAGGAGTTCTCAGTTTTGTTTCTATGGTTTGTTTCCTCTTCAAGTAGTCCTAGGCACAGACTGTGGAAAAGCACTTTGATTGAGTGGGGTTGCCAAGCTTCTAAGAAATAACGAGTTTTCGAAGTACCAGCAAATATTTTTTCACCCAATCTTGATGATACTTGGTGGTAAAGAGCAGTACACAAATCCCACTTGGCTCACGAAATTTTGTTCTTCTAGTTTGAAGCATTCGTTTACAATAGCAGTTTTTATTTTTAGGTTTCACTCTGATCTTTCCTATACAGATAGATGAATTTGGAACTCTAAATACTACATGGTTTGTAGTAGCTCTTTGAAACTTGAAAAAATAAAGGAGGTCTCAATTTTGTCTCTATGGATTGTTTCCTCTTTAAGTATCCGTAGGCACTGTCTGTGGAAAAGCACTTTCATTGAGAGGGTTTGCCAAGTTTCCAAGAAATTACGAGTTTCCGAAATACCAGCAAATATTTTTTCACCCAATGTTGATGATACTTGGTGGTAATGATCAGTACACAAATCCCACTTGACTCACCGAATTTTGTTCTTCTAGGTTGAAGCATTCGTTTACAGTAGCAGTTTATATTTTTAGGTTCCCTCTGTTCTCTCGTATATAGATAGATGAAGTTGGAACTCTAAATCCAAAATGGTGTGTAATAGCTCTTTGAAACTTGACAAAATAAAGGAGTTCTCAGTTTTGTCTCTATGATTTGTTTCCGCTTCATGTAGCCCTAAGCAGAGACTGTGGAAAAGCACTTTCATTGAGAGGGGTTGACAAGCTTCCAAGAAATTATGAGTTTGCGAAATACCAGCAAATATCTTTTCACCCAATGTTGATCATACGTGGTGGTAATTTCAAGTCCACAAATCCCACTTGGCTCACCAAATTTTGTTCTTCTACTTTGAAGCATTCTTCTACAGTAGCAGTTTTCATTTTTAGGTTTCACTCTGTTCTCTCCTATATAGATAGATGAATTTGGAACACTAAATCCAACATGGTTTGTTGAAGCTCTTTGAAACTTGACAATTAAACGAGTTCTCAGTTTTGTCTCTATGGATTGTTTCCTCTTCAAGTACCCCTAGGCACAGACTGTGGAAAAGCACTTTCATTGAGAGGGGTTGCCAAGCTTCTAAGAAATAACGAGTTTCCGAAATACCATCAAATATTTTTTCACCCAATGTCGATGATACTTTGTGGTAATGATCAGTACACAAATCACTCTTGGCTCACCAAAGTTTGTTCTTCTAGGTTGAAGCGTTCGTTTACAGTAGCAGTTTTTATTTTTAGGTTTCACTCTGTTCTCTCCTATAAAGATAGATGAATTTGGAACTCTAAATCCAACAGGTGTGTAATAGCTCTTTGAAACTTGACAAAATAAAGGAGTTCTCAGTTTTGTCTCTATGGTTTGTTTCCTTTCAAGTAGCCCTAGGCACAGACTGTGGACAAGCACTTTCGTTGAGAGGGGTTGCCAAGCTTGTAAGAAATAACGAGTTTCCGAAGTAGCAGCAAATATTTTTTCAGCAAATGTTGATGATACATGGTGGTAATGACAAGTACACAAATCCCACTTGGCTCACCAAATTTTGTTCTTCTAGGTTGAAGCGTTCGTTTACAGTAGCAGTTTTTATTTTTAGGTTTCACTCTGTTCTCTCCTATATAGATAGATGAATTTGGAACTCTAAATCAAACATGGTTTGTAGTAGCTCTTTGAAACTTGACAAAATAAAGAAGTCCTCAGTTTTGTCTCTGTGGTTTGTTTCCTCTTCAAGTAGCCCTAGGCACAGACTGTGGAAAAGCACTTTCATTGAGAGGGGATGCCAAGCTTCTAAGAAATAACGAGTTTCCGAAATACCAGCAAATATTTTTTCACCCAATATTGATAATAATTTCTGGTAATGATCAGTACTCAAATCCAACTTGGCTCACCAAATTTTCTTCTTCTAGGTTGAAGCGTTCGTCTACAGTAGCAGTTTTTTATTTAGGTTTCACTCTGTTCTCTCCTATATAGATAGATGAATTTGGATCTCTAACTCCAACATGGTTTGTAGTAGCTCTTTGAAACTTGACAAAATAAAGGAGTTCTCAGTTTTGTCTCTATGGTTTGTTTCCTCTTCAAGTAGCCCTAGGCACAGACTGCGGAAAAGCATTTATTTGAGAGGGGTTGCCAAGATTCTAAGAAATAACGAGTTTCCGAAATACCAGCAAATATTTTTTCACCCTATCTTGATGATACTGGGTGGTAATGATCGGTACACAAATCCCACATGACCCACCAAATTTTGATCTTCTTGGTTGAAGCCTTCGTTTCCAGTAGCAGTTTATATTTTTAGGTTCCCTCTGTTATCTCCTATATAGATAGATGATTTTGGAACTCTAAATCCAACATGGTTTGTAGTAGCTCTTTGAAACTTGACAAAATAAAGGAGTTCTCAGTTTTCTCTCTATGGTTTGTTTCCTCTTCAAGTAGCCATGGCACAGACTGTGGAAGAGCACTTTCATTGAGAGGGGTTGCCAAGCTTCTAAGAAATAACGAGTTTCCGAAATACCAGCAAATATTTTTTCACCCAATCTTGATGATACGTGGTGTTAATGACAAGTCCAAAAATCCCACTTGGCTCACCAAATTTGGTTCTTCTAAGTTGAAGCGTTCGTTTACAGTAGCAGTTTTTATGTTTAGATTTCACTCTGTTCTCTGCTATATAGATAGATGAATTTGGAACTGTAAATCAAACATGGTTTGTAGTGGCTCTTTGAAACTTGACAAAATAAAGGAGGTCTCAGTATTGTCTCTATGGATTGTTTCCTCTTTTAGTAGCCCTAGGCACTGACTATGGAAAAGCACTTTCATTGAGAGGGGTTGCCAAGCTTCCAAGAAATTACGAGTTTCTGAAATACCAGCAAATATTTTTTTTCACCCAATATTGATGATACTTGGTGGTAATGACAAGTCCACAAATCTCACATGGCTCACCAAATTTTGTTCTTCTAAGTTGAAGCGTTCGTTTACAGTAGCAGTTTTTATTTTTAGTTTTCACTCTGTTCTCTCCTATATCAATAGATGAATTTGGAACTCTAAATCCAACATAGTTTGTAGTAGCTCTTTGAAACTTGACAAAATAAAGGAGTTCTCAGTTTTGTCTCTATGGTTTGTTTCCTCTTCAAGTAGCCCTGGCACAGACTGTGGAAAAGCACTTTCATTGAGAGGGGCTGCTAAGCTTCCAAGAAATTACCAGTTTCAGAAATACCAGCAAATATTTTTTCACCCAATCTTGATGATACTTGGTGGTAATAATCGGTGCACAAATCCCAATTGACTCAAGAAATTTTGTTCTTCTATATTGATGCGTTCGATTTCAGTAGCAGTTTTTATTTTTAAGTTTCACTCTGTTCTCTCCTATATAGATAGATGAATTTGGAACTCTAAATCCAACATGGCTTGTAGTGGCTCTTTGAAACTTGACAAAATAAAGGAGTTCTCAGTTTTGTCTCTATGGTTTGTTTCCTCTTCAAATAGCCCTGGTACAGACTGTGGAAACGCACTTTGATTGAGAGGGGTTGCCAAGCAATAAGAAATAACGAGTTTCCGAAATACCAGCAAATATTTTTTCACCCAATGTTGATGATACTTGGTGGTAATGATCAGTACACAAAACCCACTTCGCTCAAAATTTTGTTCTTCTAGATTGAAGCGTTTGTCTACAGTAGCAGTTTTTATATTTAGGTTTCACTCTGTTCTCTCCTATATAGATAGATGAATGTGGAACTCTAAATCCAACATGGTTTGTAGTAGCTCTTTGAAACTTGACAAAATAAAGGAGTTCTCAGTTTTGTTTCTATGGTTTGTTTCCTCTTCAAGTAGTCCTAGGCACAGACTGTGGAAAAGCACTTTGATTGAGTGGGGTTGCCAAGCTTCTAAGAAATAACGAGTTTTCGAAGTACCAGCAAATATTTTTTCACCCAATCTTGATGATACTTGGTGGTAAAGAGCAGTACACAAATCCCACTTGGCTCACGAAATTTTGTTCTTCTAGTTTGAAGCATTCGTTTACAATAGCAGTTTTTATTTTTAGGTTTCACTCTGATCTTTCCTATACAGATAGATGAATTTGGAACTCTAAATACTACATGGTTTGTAGTAGCTCTTTGAAACTTGAAAAAATAAAGGAGGTCTCAGTTTTGTCTCTATGGATTGTTTCCTCTTTAAGTATCCGTAGGCACTGTCTGTGGAAAAGCACTTTCATTGAGAGGGTTTGCCAAGTTTCCAAGAAATTACGAGTTTCCGAAATACCAGCAAATATTTTTTCACCCAATGTTGATGATACTTGGTGGTAATGATCAGTACACAAATCCCACTTGACTCACCGAATTTTGTTCTTCTAGGTTGAAGCATTCGTTTACAGTAGCAGTTTATATTTTTAGGTTCCCTCTGTTCTCTCGTATATAGATAGATGAAGTTGGAACTCTAAATCCAAAATGGTGTGTAATAGCTCTTTGAAACTTGACAAAATAAAGGAGTTCTCAGTTTTGTCTCTATGATTTGTTTCCGCTTCATGTAGCCCTAAGCAGAGACTGTGGAAAAGCACTTTCATTGAGAGGGGTTGACAAGCTTCCAAGAAATTATGAGTTTGCGAAATACCAGCAAATATCTTTTCACCCAATGTTGATCATACGTGGTGGTAATTTCAAGTCCACAAATCCCACTTGGCTCACCAAATTTTGTTCTTCTACTTTGAAGCATTCTTCTACAGTAGCAGTTTTCATTTTTAGGTTTCACTCTGTTCTCTCCTATATAGATAGATGAATTTGGAACACTAAATCCAACATGGTTTGTTGAAGCTCTTTGAAACTTGACAATTAAACGAGTTCTCAGTTTTGTCTCTATGGATTGTTTCCTCTTCAAGTACCCCTAGGCACAGACTGTGGAAAAGCACTTTCATTGAGAGGGGTTGCCAAGCTTCTAAGAAATAACGAGTTTCCGAAATACCATAAAATATTTTTTCACCCAATGTCGATGATACTTTGTGGTAATGATCAGTACACAAATCACTCTTGGCTCACCAAAGTTTGTTCTTCTAGGTTGAAGCGTTCGTTTACAGTAGCAGTTTTTATTTTTAGGTTTCACTCTGTTCTCTCCTATAAAGATAGATGAATTTGGAACTCTAAATCCAACAGGTGTGTAATAGCTCTTTGAAACTTGACAAAATAAAGGAGTTCTCAGTGTTGTCTCTATGGTTTGTTTCCTTTCAAGTAGCCCTAGGCACAGACTGTGGACAAGCACTTTCGTTGAGAGGGGTTGCCAAGCTTGTAAGAAATAACGAGTTTCCGAAGTAGCAGCAAATATTTTTTCAGCAAATGTTGATGATACATGGTGGTAATGACAAGTACACAAATCCCACTTGGCTCACCAAATTTTGTTCTTCTAGGTTGAAGCGTTCGTTTACAGTAGCAGTTTTTATTTTTAGGTTTCACTCTGTTCTCTCCTATATAGATAGATGAATTTGGAACTCTAAATCAAACATGGTTTGTAGTAGCTCTTTGAAACTTGACAAAATAAAGAAGTCCTCAGTTTTGTCTCTGTGGTTTGTTTCCTCTTCAAGTAGCCCTAGGCACAGACTGTGGAAAAGCACTTTCATTGAGAGGGGATGCCAAGCTTCTAAGAAATAACGAGTTTCCGAAATACCAGCAAATATTTTTTCACCCAATATTGATAATAATTTCTGGTAATGATCAGTACTCAAATCCAACTTGGCTCACCAAATTTTCTTCTTCTAGGTTGAAGCGTTCGTCTACAGTAGCAGTTTTTTATTTAGGTTTCACTCTGTTCTCTCCTATATAGATAGATGAATTTGGATCTCTAACTCCAACATGGTTTGTAGTAGCTCTTTGAAACTTGACAAAATAAAGGAGTTCTCAGTTTTGTCTCTATGGTTTGTTTCCTCTTCAAGTAGCCCTAGGCACAGACTGCGGAAAAGCATTTATTTGAGAGGGGTTGCCAAGATTCTAAGAAATAACGAGTTTCCGAAATACCAGCAAATATTTTTTCACCCTATCTTGATGATACTGGGTGGTAATGATCGGTACACAAATCCCACATGACCCACCAAATTTTGATCTTCTTGGTTGAAGCCTTCGTTTCCAGTAGCAGTTTATATTTTTAGGTTCCCTCTGTTATCTCCTATATAGATAGATGATTTTGGAACTCTAAATCCAACATGGTTTGTAGTAGCTCTTTGAAACTTGACAAAATAAAGGAGTTCTCAGTTTTGTCTCTATGGTTTGTTTCCTCTTCAAGTAGCCCTAGGAACAGACTGTGGAAAAGCACTTTCACTGAGAGGGGTTGCCAAGCTTCTAAGAAATAAGGAGTTTCCGAAATACCAGCAAATATTTTTTGACCCAATATTGGTGATACGTGGTGGTAATGACAAGTATACAGATTCCACTTGGCTCACCAAATTTTGTTCTTCTAGGTTGAAGCGTTCGTTTACAGTAGCAGTTTTTTTTTGAGGTTTCACTCTGATCTCTTTAATGTAGATAGATGAATTTGGAACTCTAAATCCAACATGGTTTGTAGTAGCTCTTTGAAACTTGACAACATAAAGGAGTTCTCAGTTTTGTCTCTATGGTTTTTTTCCCTTTCAAGTAGCCCTAGGCACAGACTGTGGAAAAGCACTTTCATTGAGAGGGGTGGCAAAGCTTCTAAGAAATAACGAGTTTCCGTAACACCAGCATATATTTTTTCACCAAATCTTGATGATACTTGGTGGTAATGATCGGTACACAAATCCCACTTTACTCATCGAATTTTGTTCTTCTAGGTTGAAGAGTTCATTTACAGAAGCAGTTTATATTTTTAGGTTCACTCTGTTCTCTCCTGTATAGATAGATGATTTTGGAACTCTAAATCCAACATGGTTTGTAGTAGCTCTTTGAAACTTGACAAAATAAAGGAGTTCTCAGTTTTGTCTCTACGATTTGTTTCCGCTTTATGTAGCCCTAAGCAGAGACTGTGGGAAAGCACTTTCATTGAAAGGGGTTGCCAAGCTTCCAGGAAATTTCGAGTTTCTGAAATACCAGCAAATATTTTTTCACCCAATGTAGGTGATACGTGGTGGTAATGACAAGCACACAGATCCCACTTGGCTCACCAAATATTGTTCTTCTACGTTGACGCGTTCGTTTACAGTAAATTTTTTATTTTTAGGTTTCACTCTGTTCTCTCCTATATAGATGATGAATATGGAACTCTAAATCCAACATGGTTTGTAGTAGCTCTTTGAAAATTGACAAAATAAAGGAGTTCTCAGTTTTGTCTCTATGATTTGTTTCCGCTTCATGTAGCCCTAAGCAGAGACTGTGGAAAAGCACTTTCATTGAAAGGGTTTGTCAAGCATTCAAGAAATTACGAGTTTCCGAAGTAACAGCAAATATTTTTTCATCCAATGTTGATGATACGTGGTGCTAATGACAAGTACACAAGTCCCACTTGGCTCAGCAAATTTTGTTCTTCTAGGTTGAAGCCTTCGTTTACAGTAAAAGTTTTTATTTTTAGGTTTCACTCTGTTCTCTCCTATACAGATAGATGAATTTGGAACTCTAAATCCAACATGTTTTGTAGTAGCTCTTTGAAACTTGACAAAAGAAAGGAGTTCTCAGTTTTGTCTCTATGGTTTGTTTCCTCTTCAAGTAGCCCTAGGCACAGACTGTGGAAAAGCACTTTCATTGAGAGGGGTGGCCAAGCTTCTAAGAAATAACGAGTTTCCGAAATACCAGCAAATATTTTTCACCCAATCTTGATGATACTTGTGGTAATGATCGGTACACAAATCCCACTTGACTCACCAAATTTTGTTCTTCTAGGTTGAAGCGTTCGTTTACAGTAGCAGTTTTTATTTTTAGGTTCCCTCTGTTCACTCCTATATAGATAGATGAATTTGGAACTCTAAATCCAACATGGTTTGTAGTAGCTCTTTGAAACATGACAAAATAAAGGAGTTCTCAGTTTTGTCTCTATGGTTTGTTTCCTATTCAAGTATCCCTAGGCACAGACTGTGGAAAAGCACTTTCATTGAGAGGGTGGGAAGCTTCTAAGAAATAACGAGTGTCCGAAATACCAGCAAATATTTTTTCACCCAATCTTGATGATACTTGGTGGTAATGATCGGTACACAAATCCCACTTGACTCACCAAATTTTGTTCTTCTAGGTTGAAGCGTTCGTTTACAGTAGCAGTTTATATTTATAGGTTCCCTCTCTTCTCTCCTATATAGATAGATGATTTTGGAAATCTAAATCCAACATGGTTTGTAGTAGCTCTTTGAAACTTGACAAAACAAAGGAGTTCTCAGTTTTGTCTCTATGATTTGTTTCCGCTTCATGTAGCCCTAAGCAGAGACTGTGGGAAAGCACTTTCATTGAAAGGGGTTGCCAAGCTTTCAAGAAATTACGAGTTTCCGAAATACCAGCAAATATTTTTTTCATGCAATCTTGATGATACTTGTTGGTAATGATCAGTACACAAATTTCACTTGGCTCACCAAATTTTCTTCTTCTAGGTGGGAGCGTTCCATTACAGGAGCAGTTTTTATTTTTAGGTTTCACTCTGTTCTCTCCTATATAGATAGATGAATTTGGAACTCCAAATCCAACATGGTTTGTAGTAGCTCTTTGAATCTTGACAAATAAAGGTGTTCTCAGTTTTGTCTCTATGGTTTGTTTCCTCTTCATCTAGCTCTAGGCACAGACTGTGGAAAAGCAATTTCCTTGAGAGGGTTTGCCAAGCTTCTAAGAAATAACGAGTTTCCAAAATACCAGCAAATATTTATTTCACCCAATCTTGATGATACTTGGTGGTAATGATCGGTTCACAAATCCCACTTGACTCACCAAATTTTGTTCTTCTAGGTTGAAGCGTTCGTTTACAGTAGCAGTTTTTATTTTTAGGTTTCATTCTTTTCTCTCCTATATAGATAGATGAATTTGGAACTTTAAATGCAATATGGTGTGTAGTTGCTCTTTGAAAATTGACAAAATAAAGGAGTTCTCAGTTTTGTCTCTATGATTTGTTTCCGTTTCATGTACCATAAGCAGAGACTGTGGGAAAGCACTTTCATTGAAAGGGGTTGCCAAGCTTCCAAGAAATTACGAGTTTCCAAAATACTAGCAAATATATTTTTGACCCATTGTTGGTGATATGTGGTGGTAATGACAAGTACACAGATCCCACTTGGCTCACCAAATTTTTTTCTTCTAGCTTGAAGCATTCGTTTTCAGTAGCAGTTTTTATTTTTAGGTTTCACTCTGTTCTCTCCTATATAGATGATGAATTTGGAACTCTAAATAAAACATGGTTTGCAGTAGCTCTTTTAAAATTGACAAAATAAAGTAGTTCTCAGTTTTGTCTCTATTATTTGTTTCCGCTTCAAGTAGCCCTACGCAGAGACTGTGGAATAGCACTTTCATTGAGAGGCGTTGCCAAGCTTCTAAGAAATAACGAGTTTTTCAAATACCAGCAAATATTTTTTCACCCAATACTGATGATACTTGGTGGTAATGATCGGTACACAAATCCCACTTGACTCACCGAATTTTGTTCTTCTAGATTGAAGCATTCGTTTACAGTAGCAGTTTATATTTTTAGGTTCCCTCTGTTCTCTCGTATATAGATAGATGAAGTTGGAACTCTAAATCCAAAATGGTGTGTAATAGCTCTTTGAAACTTGACAAAATAAAGGAGTTCTCAGTTTTGTCTCTATGATTTGTTTCCGCTTCATGTAGCCCTAAGCAGAGACTGTGGAAAAGCACTTTCATTGAGAGGGGTTGACAAGCTTCCAAGAAATTATGAGTTTGCGAAATACCAGCAAATATCTTTTCACCCAATGTTGATCATACGTGGTGGTAATTTCAAGTCCACAAATCCCACTTGGCTCACCAAATTTTGTTCTTCTACTTTGAAGCATTCTTCTACAGTAGCAGTTTTCATTTTTAGGTTTCACTCTGTTCTCTCCTATATAGATAGATGAATTTGGAACACTAAATCCAACATGGTTTGTTGAAGCTCTTTGAAACTTGACAATTAAACGAGTTCTCAGTTTTGTCTCTATGGATTGTTTCCTCTTCAAGTACCCCTAGGCACAGACTGTGGAAAAGCACTTTCATTGAGAGGGGTTGCCAAGCTTCTAAGAAATAACGAGTTTCCGAAATACCATCAAATATTTTTTCACCCAATGTCGATGATACTTTGTGGTAATGATCAGTACACAAATCACTCTTGGCTCACCAAAGTTTGTTCTTCTAGGTTGAAGCGTTCGTTTACAGTAGCAGTTTTTATTTTTAGGTTTCACTCTGTTCTCTCCTATAAAGATAGATGAATTTGGAACTCTAAATCCAACAGGTGTGTAATAGCTCTTTGAAACTTGACAAAATAAAGGAGTTCTCAGTTTTGTCTCTATGGTTTGTTTCCTTTCAAGTAGCCCTAGGCACAGACTGTGGAAAAGCACTTTCGTTGAGAGGGGTTGCCAAGCTTGTAAGAAATAACGAGTTTCCGAAGTAGCAGCAAATATTTTTTCAGCAAATGTTGATGATACATGGTGGTAATGACAAGTACACAAATCCCACTTGGCTCACCAAATTTTGTTCTTCTAGGTTGAAGCGTTCGTTTACAGTAGCAGTTTTTATTTTTAGGTTTCACTCTGTTCTCTCCTATATAGATAGATGAATTTGGAACTCTAAATCAAACATGGTTTGTAGTAGCTCTTTGAAACTTGACAAAATAAAGAAGTCCTCAGTTTTGTCTCTGTGGTTTGTTTCCTCTTCAAGTAGCCCTAGGCACAGACTGTGGAAAAGCACTTTCATTGAGAGGGGATGCCAAGCTTCTAAGAAATAACGAGTTTCCGAAATACCAGCAAATATTTTTTCACCCAATATTGATAATAATTTCTGGTAATGATCAGTACTCAAATCCAACTTGGCTCACCAAATTTTCTTCTTCTAGGTTGAAGCGTTCGTCTACAGTAGCAGTTTTTTATTTAGGTTTCACTCTGTTCTCTCCTATATAGATAGATGAATTTGGATCTCTAACTCCAACATGGTTTGTAGTAGCTCTTTGAAACTTGACAAAATAAAGGAGTTCTCAGTTTTGTCTCTATGGTTTGTTTCCTCTTCAAGTAGCCCTAGGCACAGACTGCGGAAAAGCATTTATTTGAGAGGGGTTGCCAAGATTCTAAGAAATAACGAGTTTCCGAAATACCAGCAAATATTTTTTCACCCTATCTTGATGATACTGGGTGGTAATGATCGGTACACAAATCCCACATGACCCACCAAATTTTGATCTTCTTGGTTGAAGCCTTCGTTTCCAGTAGCAGTTTATATTTTTAGGTTCCCTCTGTTATCTCCTATATAGATAGATGATTTTGGAACTCTAAATCCAACATGGTTTGTAGTAGCTCTTTGAAACTTGACAAAATAAAGGAGTTCTCAGTTTTGTCTCTATGGTTTGTTTCCTCTTCAAGTAGCCCTAGGAACAGACTGTGGAAAAGCACTTTCACTGAGAGGGGTTGCCAAGCTTCTAAGAAATAAGGAGTTTCCGAAATACCAGCAAATATTTTTTGACCCAATATTGGTGATACGTGGTGGTAATGACAAGTATACAGATTCCACTTGGCTCACCAAATTTTGTTCTTCTAGGTTGAAGCGTTCGTTTACAGTAGCAGTTTTTTTTTGAGGTTTCACTCTGATCTCTTTAATGTAGATAGATGAATTTGGAACTCTAAATCCAACATGGTTTGTAGTAGCTCTTTGAAACTTGACAACATAAAGGAGTTCTCAGTTTTGTCTCTATGGTTTTTTTCCCTTTCAAGTAGCCCTAGGCACAGACTGTGGAAAAGCACTTTCATTGAGAGGGGTGGCAAAGCTTCTAAGAAATAACGAGTTTCCGTAACACCAGCATATATTTTTTCACCAAATCTTGATGATACTTGGTGGTAATGATCGGTACACAAATCCCACTTTACTCATCGAATTTTGTTCTTCTAGGTTGAAGAGTTCATTTACAGAAGCAGTTTATATTTTTAGGTTCACTCTGTTCTCTCCTGTATAGATAGATGATTTTGGAACTCTAAATCCAACATGGTTTGTAGTAGCTCTTTGAAACTTGACAAAATAAAGGAGTTCTCAGTTTTGTCTCTACGATTTGTTTCCGCTTTATGTAGCCCTAAGCAGAGACTGTGGGAAAGCACTTTCATTGAAAGGGGTTGCCAAGTTTCCAGGAAATTTCGAGTTTCTGAAATACCAGCAAATATTTTTTCACCCAATGTAGGTGATACGTGGTGGTAATGACAAGCACACAGATCCCACTTGGCTCACCAAATATTGTTCTTCTACGTTGACGCGTTCGTTTACAGTAAATTTTTTATTTTTAGGTTTCACTCTGTTCTCTCCTATATAGATGATGAATATGGAACTCTAAATCCAACATGGTTTGTAGTAGCTCTTTGAAAATTGACAAAATAAAGGAGTTCTCAGTTTTGTCTCTATGATTTGTTTCCGCTTCATGTAGCCCTAAGCAGAGACTGTGGAAAAGCACTTTCATTGAAAGGGTTTGTCAAGCATTCAAGAAATTACGAGTTTCCGAAGTAACAGCAAATATTTTTTCATCCAATGTTGATGATACGTGGTGCTAATGACAAGTACACAAGTCCCACTTGGCTCAGCAAATTTTGTTCTTCTAGGTTGAAGCCTTCGTTTACAGTAAAAGTTTTTATTTTTAGGTTTCACTCTGTTCTCTCCTATACAGATAGATGAATTTGGAACTCTAAATCCAACATGTTTTGTAGTAGCTCTTTGAAACTTGACAAAAGAAAGGAGTTCTCAGTTTTGTCTCTATGGTTTGTTTCCTCTTCAAGTAGCCCTAGGCACAGACTGTGGAAAAGCACTTTCATTGAGAGGGGTGGCCAAGCTTCTAAGAAATAACGAGTTTCCGAAATACCAGCAAATATTTTTCACCCAATCTTGATGATACTTGTGGTAATGATCGGTACACAAATCCCACTTGACTCACCAAATTTTGTTCTTCTAGGTTGAAGCGTTCGTTTACAGTAGCAGTTTTTATTTTTAGGTTCCCTCTGTTCACTCCTATATAGATAGATGAATTTGGAACTCTAAATCCAACATGGTTTGTAGTAGCTCTTTGAAACATGACAAAATAAAGGAGTTCTCAGTTTTGTCTCTATGGTTTGTTTCCTATTCAAGTATCCCTAGGCACAGACTGTGGAAAAGCACTTTCATTGAGAGGGTGGGAAGCTTCTAAGAAATAACGAGTGTCCGAAATACCAGCAAATATTTTTTCACCCAATCTTGATGATACTTGGTGGTAATGATCGGTACACAAATCCCACTTGACTCACCAAATTTTGTTCTTCTAGGTTGAAGCGTTCGTTTACAGTAGCAGTTTATATTTATAGGTTCCCTCTCTTCTCTCCTATATAGATAGATGATTTTGGAAATCTAAATCCAACATGGTTTGTAGTAGCTCTTTGAAACTTGACAAAACAAAGGAGTTCTCAGTTTTGTCTCTATGATTTGTTTCCGCTTCATGTAGCCCTAAGCAGAGACTGTGGGAAAGCACTTTCATTGAAAGGGGTTGCCAAGCTTTCAAGAAATTACGAGTTTCCGAAATACCAGCAAATATTTTTTTCATGCAATCTTGATGATACTTGTTGGTAATGATCAGTACACAAATTTCACTTGGCTCACCAAATTTTCTTCTTCTAGGTGGGAGCGTTCCATTACAGGAGCAGTTTTTATTTTTAGGTTTCACTCTGTTCTCTCCTATATAGATAGATGAATTTGGAACTCCAAATCCAACATGGTTTGTAGTAGCTCTTTGAATCTTGACAAATAAAGGTGTTCTCAGTTTTGTCTCTATGGTTTGTTTCCTCTTCATCTAGCTCTAGGCACAGACTGTGGAAAAGCAATTTCCTTGAGAGGGTTTGCCAAGCTTCTAAGAAATAACGAGTTTCCAAAATACCAGCAAATATTTATTTCACCCAATCTTGATGATACTTGGTGGTAATGATCGGTTCACAAATCCCACTTGACTCACCAAATTTTGTTCTTCTAGGTTGAAGCGTTCGTTTACAGTAGCAGTTTTTATTTTTAGGTTTCATTCTTTTCTCTCCTATATAGATAGATGAATTTGGAACTTTAAATGCAATATGGTGTGTAGTTGCTCTTTGAAAATTGACAAAATAAAGGAGTTCTCAGTTTTGTCTCTATGATTTGTTTCCGTTTCATGTACCATAAGCAGAGACTGTGGGAAAGCACTTTCATTGAAAGGGGTTGCCAAGCTTCCAAGAAATTACGAGTTTCCAAAATACTAGCAAATATATTTTTGACCCATTGTTGGTGATATGTGGTGGTAATGACAAGTACACAGATCCCACTTGGCTCACCAAATTTTTTTCTTCTAGCTTGAAGCATTCGTTTTCAGTAGCAGTTTTTATTTTTAGGTTTCACTCTGTTCTCTCCTATATAGATGATGAATTTGGAACTCTAAATAAAACATGGTTTGCAGTAGCTCTTTTAAAATTGACAAAATAAAGTAGTTCTCAGTTTTGTCTCTATTATTTGTTTCCGCTTCAAGTAGCCCTACGCAGAGACTGTGGAATAGCACTTTCATTGAGAGGCGTTGCCAAGCTTCTAAGAAATAACGAGTTTTTCAAATACCAGCAAATATTTTTTCACCCAATACTGATGATACTTGGTGGTAATGATCGGTACACAAATCCCACTTGACTCACCGAATTTTGTTCTTCTAGATTGAAGCATTCGTTTACAGTAGCAGTTTATATTTTTAGGTTCCCTCTGTTCTCTCGTATATAGATAGATGAAGTTGGAACTCTAAATCCAAAATGGTGTGTAATAGCTCTTTGAAACTTGACAAAATAAAGGAGTTCTCAGTTTTGTCTCTATGATTTGTTTCCGCTTCATGTAGCCCTAAGCAGAGACTGTGGAAAAGCACTTTCATTGAGAGGGGTTGACAAGCTTCCAAGAAATTATGAGTTTGCGAAATACCAGCAAATATCTTTTCACCCAATGTTGATCATACGTGGTGGTAATTTCAAGTCCACAAATCCCACTTGGCTCACCAAATTTTGTTCTTCTACTTTGAAGCATTCTTCTACAGTAGCAGTTTTCATTTTTAGGTTTCACTCTGTTCTCTCCTATATAGATAGATGAATTTGGAACACTAAATCCAACATGGTTTGTTGAAGCTCTTTGAAACTTGACAATTAAACGAGTTCTCAGTTTTGTCTTAATGGATTGTTTACTCTTCAAGTACCCCTAGGCACAGACTGTGGAAAAGCACTTTCATTGAGAGGGGTTGCCAAGCTTCTAAGAAATAACGAGTTTCCGAAATACCATCAAATATTTTTTCACCCAATGTCGATGATACTTTGTGGTAATGATCAGTACACAAATCACTCTTGGCTCACCAAAGTTTGTTCTTCTAGGTTGAAGCGTTCGTTTACAGTAGCAGTTTTTATTTTTAGGTTTCACTCTGTTCTCTCCTATAAAGATAGATGAATTTGGAACTCTAAATCCAACAGGTGTGTAATAGCTCTTTGAAACTTGACAAAATAAAGGAGTTCTCAGTTTTGTCTCTATGGTTTGTTTCCTTTCAAGTAGCCCTAGGCACAGACTGTGGAAAAGCACTTTCGTTGAGAGGGGTTGCCAAGCTTGTAAGAAATAACGAGTTTCCGAAGTAGCAGCAAATATTTTTTCAGCAAATGTTGATGATACATGGTGGTAATGACAAGTACACAAATCCCACTTGGCTCACCAAATTTTGTTCTTCTAGGTTGAAGCGTTCGTTTACAGTAGCAGTTTTTATTTTTAGGTTTCACTCTGTTCTCTCCTATATAGATAGATGAATTTGGAACTCTAAATCAAACATGGTTTGTAGTAGCTCTTTGAAACTTGACAAAATAAAGAAGTCCTCAGTTTTGTCTCTGTGGTTTGTTTCCTCTTCAAGTAGCCCTAGGCACAGACTGTGGAAAAGCACTTTCATTGAGAGGGGATGCCAAGCTTCTAAGAAATAACGAGTTTCCGAAATACCAGCAAATATTTTTTCACCCAATATTGATAATAATTTCTGGTAATGATCAGTACTCAAATCCAACTTGGCTCACCAAATTTTCTTCTTCTAGGTTGAAGCGTTCGTCTACAGTAGCAGTTTTTTATTTAGGTTTCACTCTGTTCTCTCCTATATAGATAGATGAATTTGGATCTCTAACTCCAACATGGTTTGTAGTAGCTCTTTGAAACTTGACAAAATAAAGGAGTTCTCAGTTTTGTCTCTATGGTTTGTTTCCTCTTCAAGTAGCCCTAGGCACAGACTGCGGAAAAGCATTTATTTGAGAGGGGTTGCCAAGATTCTAAGAAATAACGAGTTTCCGAAATACCAGCAAATATTTTTTCACCCTATCTTGATGATACTGGGTGGTAATGATCGGTACACAAATCCCACATGACCCACCAAATTTTGATCTTCTTGGTTGAAGCCTTCGTTTCCAGTAGCAGTTTATATTTTTAGGTTCCCTCTGTTATCTCCTATATAGATAGATGATTTTGGAACTCTAAATCCAACATGGTTTGTAGTAGCTCTTTGAAACTTGACAAAATAAAGGAGTTCTCAGTTTTGTCTCTATGGTTTGTTTCCTCTTCAAGTAGCCCTAGGAACAGACTGTGGAAAAGCACTTTCACTGAGAGGGGTTGCCAAGCTTCTAAGAAATAAGGAGTTTCCGAAATACCAGCAAATATTTTTTGACCCAATATTGGTGATACGTGGTGGTAATGACAAGTATACAGATTCCACTTGGCTCACCAAATTTTGTTCTTCTAGGTTGAAGCGTTCGTTTACAGTAGCAGTTTTTTTTTGAGGTTTCACTCTGATCTCTTCAATATAGATAGATGAATTTGGAACTCTAAATCCAACATGGTTTGTAGTAGCTCTTTGAAACTTGACAACATAAAGGAGTTCTCAGTTTTGTCTCTATGGTTTTTTTCCTTTTCAAGTAGCCCTAGGCACAGACTGTGGAAAAGCACTTTCATTGAGAGGGGTGGCAAAGCTTCTAAGAAATAACGAGTTTCCGTAACACCAGCATATATTTTTTCACCAAATCTTGATGATACTTGGTGGTAATGATCGGTACACAAATCCCACTTTACTCATCGAATTTTGTTCTTCTAGGTTGAAGAGTTCATTTACAGAAGCAGTTTATATTTTTAGGTTCACTCTGTTCTCTCCTGTATAGATAGATGATTTTGGAACTCTAAATCCAACATGGTTTGTAGTAGCTCTTTGAAACTTGACAAAATAAAGGAGTTCTCAGTTTTGTCTCTAAGATTTGTTTCCGCTTTATGTAGCCCTAAGCAGAGACTGTGGGAAAGCACTTTCATTGAAAGGGGTTGCCAAGCTTCCAGGAAATTACGAGTTTCTGAAATACCAGCAAATATTTTTTCACCCAATGTAGGTGATACGTGGTGGTAATGACAAGCACACAGATCCCACTTGGCTCACCAAATATTGTTCTTCTACGTTGACGCGTTCGTTTACAGTAAATTTTTTATTTTTAGGTTACACTCTGTTCTCTCCTATATAGATGATGAATATGGAACTCTAAATCCAACATGGTTTGTAGTAGCTCTTTGAAAATTGACAAAATAAAGGAGTTCTCAGTTTTGTCTCTATGATTTGTTTCCGCTTCATGTAGCCCTAAGCATAGACTGTGGAAAAGCACTTTCATTGAAAGGGTTTGTCAAGCATTCAAGAAATTACTAGTTTCCGAAGTAACAGCAAATATTTTTTCATCCAATGTTGATGATACGTGGTGCTAATGACAAGTACACAAGTCCCACTTGGCTCAGCAAATTTTGTTCTTCTAGGTTGAAGCCTTCGTTTACAGTAAAAGTTTTTATTTTTAGGTTTCACTCTGTTCTCTCCTATACAGATAGATGAATTTGGAACTCTAAATCCAACATGTTTTGTAGTAGCTCTTTGAAACTTGACAAAAGAAAGGAGTTCTCAGTTTTGTCTCTATGGTTTGTTTCCTCTTCAAGTAGCCCTAGGCACAGACTGTGGAAAAGCACTTTCATTGAGAGGGGTGGCCAAGCTTCTAAGAAATAACGAGTTTCCGAAATACCAGCAAATATTTTTTCACCCAATCTTGATGATACTTGGTGGTAATGATCGGTACAAAAATCCCACTTGACTCACCAAATTTTGTTTTTCTAGATTGAAGCGTTCCTGTACAGTAGCAGTTTATATTTTTAGGTTCCCTCTGTTCACTCCTATATAGATAGATGAATTTGGAACTCTAAATCCAACATGGTTTGTAGTAGCTCTTTGAAACATGACAAAATAAAGGAGTTCTCAGTTTTGTCTCTATGGTTTGTTTCCTATTCAAGTAGCCCTAGGCACAGACTGTGGAAAAGCACTTTCATTGAGAGGGTGGGAAGCTTCTAAGAAATAACGAGTGTCCGAAATACCAGCAAATATTTTTTCACCCAATCTTGATGATACTTGGTGGTAATGATCGGTACACAAATCCCACTTGACTCACCAAATTTTGTTCTTCTAGGTTGAAGCGTTCGTTTACAGTAGCAGTTTATATTTATAGGTTCCCTCTCTTCTCTCCTATATAGATAGATGATTTTGGAAATCTAAATCCAACATGGTTTGTAGTAGCTCTTTGAAACTTGACAAAACAAAGGAGTTCTCAGTTTTGTCTCTATGATTTGTTTCCGCTTCATGTAGCCCTAAGCAGAGACTGTGGGAAAGCACTTTCATCGAAAGGGGTTGCCAAGCTTTCAAGAAATTACGAGTTTCCGAAATACCAGCAAATATTTTTTTCATGCAATCTTGATGATACTTGTTGGTAATGATCAGTACACAAATTTCACTTGGCTCACCAAATTTTCTTCTTCTAGGTGGGAGCGTTCCATTACAGGAGCAGTTTTTATTTTTAGGTTTCACTCTGTTCTCTCCTATATAGATAGATGAATTTGGAACTCCAAATCCAACATGGTTTGTAGTAGCTCTTTGAATCTTGACAAATAAAGGAGTTCTCAGTTTTGTCTCTATGGTTTGTTTCCTCTTCATCTAGCTCTAGGCACAGACTGTGGAAAAGCAATTTCCTTGAGAGGGTTTGCCAAGCTTCTAAGAAATAACGAGTTTCCAAAATACCAGCAAATATTTATTTCACCCAATCTTGATGATACTTGGTGGTAATGATCGGTTCACAAATCCCACTTGACTCACCAAATTTTGTTCTTCTAGGTTGAAGCGTTCGTTTACAGTAGCAGTTTTTATTTTTAGGTTTCATTCTTTTCTCTCCTATATAGATAGATGAATTTGGAACTTTAAATGCAATATGGTGTGTAGTTGCTCTTTGAAAATTGACAAAATAAAGGAGTTCTCAGTTTTGTCTCTATGATTTGTTTCCGTTTCATGTACCATAAGCAGAGACTGTGGGAAAGCACTTTCATTGAAAGGGGTTGCCAAGCTTCCAAGAAACTACGAGTTTCCAAAATACTAGCAAATATATTTTTGACCCAATGTTGGTGATATGTGGTGGTAATGACAAGTACACAGATCCCACTTGGCTCACCAAATTTTTTTCTTCTAGCTTGAAGCATTCGTTTTCAGTAGCAGTTTTTATTTTTAGGTTTCACTCTGTTCTCTCCTATATAGATGATGAATTTGGAACTCTAAATAAAACATGGTTTGCAGTAGCTCTTTTAAAATTGACAAAATAAAGTAGTTCTCAGTTTTGTCTCTATTATTTGTTTCCGCTTCAAGTAGCCCTACGCAGAGACTGTGGAATAGCACTTTCATTGAGAGGCGTTGCAAAGCTTCTAAGAAATAACGAGTTTTTCAAATACCAGCAAATATTTTTTCACCCAATACTGATGATACATGGTGGTAATGATCGGTACACAAATCCCACTTGACTCACCGAATTTTGTTCTTCTAGGTTGAAGCATTCGTTTACAGTAGCAGTTTATATTTTTAGGTTCCCTCTGTTCTCTCGTATATAGATAGATGAAGTTGGAACTCTAAATCCAAAATGGTGTGTAATAGCCCTTTGAAACTTGACAAAATAAAGGAGTTCTCAGTTTTTGTCTCTATGATTTGTTTCCGCTTCATGTAGCCCTAAGCAGAGACTGTGGAAAAGCACTTTCATAGAAAGGGGTTGCCAAGCTTCCAAGAAATTACGAGTTTCTGAAATACCAGCAAATATTTTTTCACCCAATGTTGGTGATACGTGGTGGTAATGACAAGTACACAGATTCCATTTGCCTCACCAAATTTTGTTCTTCTAGGTTGAAGAGTTCGTTTACAGTAGCACTTTATATTTTTAGGTTTCACTATTATCTCTCCTGTATAGATGATGAATTTGGAACTCTAAATCCAACATCGTTTGTAGCAGCTCTTTGAAAATTGACAAAGTAAAGGTGTTCTCAGTTTTGTTCAATGATTTGTTTCCGCTTAATATAGCCCTAAGCAGAGAGTGTGGAAAAGCACTTTCATTGAAAGGGGTTGCAAAGCTTCCAAGAAATTACGAGTTTCCGAAATACCAGCATATATTTTTTCACCCAATATTGATTATTCATGGTGGTAATGACAAGTACACAAATCCCACTTGGCTCACCAAATTTTCTTCTTCTAGGTGGTAGGGTTCGTTTTCAGGAGCAGTTTTTATTTTTAGGTTTCACTCTGTTCTCTCCTATACAGATAGATGAATTTGGAACTCTAAATCCAACATGGTGTGTAGTAGCTCTTTGAAAATTGACAAAATAAAGGAGTTCTCAGTTTTGTCTCTATGGTTTGTTTCCTCTTCAAGTAGCCGTAGGCAGAGACTGTGGAAAAGCACTTTAAATGAGAAGGGTTGCCAAGCTTCTAAGAAATAACGAGTATTCGAAATACCAGCAAATATTTTTTCACCCAATCTTGATGATACTTGGTGGTAATGATCAGTACACAAATCCCACTTGGCTTACCAATTTTTGTTTTTCTAGGTTGAAGCGTTCGTTTACAGTAGCAGTTTTTATTTTTAGGTTTCATTCTGTTCTCTCCTATATAGATAGATGAATTTGGATCTTTAAATCCAACATGGTGTGTAGTAGCTCTTTGAAAATTGACAAAATAAAGGAGTTCTCAGTTTTGTCTCTATGATTTGTTTCCGCTTCATGTAGCCCTAAGCAGAGACTAGGGAAAGCACTTTCATTGAAAGGGGTTGCCAAGCTTCAAGAAATTACGAGATTCGAAACCACCAGCAAATATATTTTGACCCAATGTTGGTGATACGTGGTGGTAATGACAAGTACACAGATCCCACTTGGCTCCCCAAACTTTGTTCTTCTAGGTTGAAGCATTCGTTTACAGTAGCAGTTTTTATTTTTAGGTTTCACTCTGTTCTCTCCTATATAGATGATGAATTTGGAACTCTAAATAAAACATGGTTTTTAGTAGCTCTTTGAAAATTGACAAAATAATGTAGTTCTCAGTTTTGTCTCTATTATTTGTTTCCACTTCAAGTAGCCCTAAGCAGAGACTGTGGAAAAGCACTTTCATTGAGACGCGTTGCCAAGCTTCTAAGAAATAATGAGTTATCGAAATACCAGAAAATATTTTTTTCACCCAATATTGATGATACTTTGTGGTAATGATCGGTACACAAATCCCACATGACTCACCGAATTTTGCTCTTCTAGGTTGAAGCGTTCGTTTACAGTAGCAGTTTATATTTTAGGTTCCCTCTGTTCTCTCCTATATAGATAGATGAAGTTGCAACTCTAAATCCAAAATGGTGTGTAATAACTCTTTGAAACTTGACAAAATAAAGGAGTTCTCAGTTTTGTCTCTATGATTTGTTTCCGCTTCATGTAGCCCTAAGCAGAGACTGTGGAAAAGCGCTTTCATTGAAAGGGGTTGCACAAGCTTCCAAGAAATAACGAG